>NW_015163648.1:98651-106715 GCF_001447785.1 Gekko japonicus | reverse complement strand
GCGAGCAAAAATCCGCTCGCCGCCTAAGCGGGGTCGGGGTGGCACATTCAGACGAGCCCTCAGGGCCTGGTGGTCCGACCATGGTACCGCAGTAGCAGTAATCCGGTCCACCATTACTCCCGCAGCGAAGATCAGATCGAGCGTATGACCGGCCCGATGCGTGGGGGCTGTGATGACCTGAGAGAGTCCCATTGCCGCCATGGACGACACTAGGTCCGCAGCCCGGCCGGAGGTCGCGTCCTCGGCATGGACGTTGAAATCACCCACGACCAACAGCCGCGGGTGCTCCAGCGCCCAGCCTGATACGGCCTCCAGCAGGGACGGCAGGCTATTGGCCGGTGCGCTAGGCGGTCGGTACACCACCCAAATCGCCAAACTCTCCTCAGCCTCCAGCATCGCTCCGACACACTCCATGCCCACGATCTCCACGGCCGGGAGCGCCCTGAAGGAGAAAGCCTCTCGAATGAAAATAGCCACTCCTCCCTCAACTGGTTCTCCCAGTTGCAGTCTCAGGAACTCATGCACTTTGGAAACATAGTCAATTTTTTCTTTTTTGTCCTGCAGTTTGAAAATGACGCCTTCAAGGGTTAACCATCTGCAGGAAATGCTGATTGTTTGTAAAAATGGATTAAGTCTTTATACTTCTTCTTCTTCTTCCTTATTTCAAATGGTATGTCTTTGAAAATCCTAATGGTGTTGCCTCCGATTTTCAGGGGTGTTCCTGTAGTTGCTTTCAGGATAGAATCCCTCACGTGTCTCTTCGAGAATCTAACCACTATCTCGCCAGGCAGATTATTTTTCTTGATGTAAACAGAATAGACCCTATAGACCACATCCATTTTGCTTATAAAATATTCTGCTTTTAAATCTGTAACTAGAGCTAATGCATCGCTCAAAGGTTGCTTTAGATTCTCGTCTTTTACTTCAGGGACCCCTTGGAACTGGAGGACCAGATTCGCTTTCTCCATTTGCAGTTGTAGTAGCTGAAATTCTTCCAAAGCTTGCTTCCTTTCCAGCATTTGTAACTTTTTCTTGACTTTTTTAGAGTTGGAATCTTAGAATTGGGAAGGACTAGAGATCTCTTCAAGAAAATTGGAGAAATCAAGGTAGTGTTCCATGCAATGATGGCCATGATAAAGGACAAAAATGGTAGGGACCTAACAGAAGCAGAAGAGATTAGGAAAAGATGGCAAGAATACACAGAAGAACTATACAAGAAAGACCTCAATGTCCTTGACAACCACGACAGTATAATCACTGACCTCGAGCCAGACATCCTGGAATGTGAAGTTAAATGGGCCTTAGAAAGCATTGCTAACAACAAAGCTAGTGGAGGTGATGGTATTCCAGCTGAGCTATTCAAAGTCTTAGAAGATGATGCTGTTAAAGTGCTGCACGCAATTTGCCAGCAAATTTGGAAAACGCAACAGTGGCCACAGGATTGGAAAAGGTCAGTATACATTCCAATCCCAAAGAAGGGCAATGCCAAGGAATGTTCAAACTATCGCACAATTGCACTCATATCACACGCTAGCAAGGTCATGCTCAAGATCCTACAAGCTAGGCTTCAACAGTACGTGGATAGAGAACTGCCAGAAGTACAAGCTGGGTTTTAAAGAGGTAGAGGAACTAGAGATCAAATTGCCAACATTTGCTGGATTATGGAGAAAGCAAGAGAGTACCAGAAAAACATCTATTTCTGCTTCATTGACTATGCTAAAGCTTTGACTGTGTGGATCACAACAAACTATGGCAGGTCCTTAAAGAGATGGGAGTACCAGACCACCTCACATGTCTCTTGAGAAACCTGTATAAGGGCCAAGAAGCGACAGTTAGAACCGGATACGGAACAACTGATTGGTTCAGCATAGGAAAAGGAGTACGACAAGGATGTATATTGTCGCCTTGCTTATTTAATATATATGCAGAGTACATCATGCGAAATGCTGGCCTGGATGAATCACAAGCGGGAATTAAGATTGCTGGGGAAAAGATCAACAACCTCAGATATGCAGATGATACCACTCTAATGGCTGAAAGTGAAAAGGATCTAAAGAGCCTCTTGCTCAGAGTAAAAGAGGAGAGCGCAAAAGTGGGCTTGAAGCTCAACATCAAAAAAACTAAGATCATGGCATCCGGCCCCATCACTCCTTGGCAAATAGAAGGGGAAGTCGTGGAAGTAGTGACAGACTTCACGTTCCTGGGATCCCAGATCACCGCAGACTGTGACAGCAGTCATGAAATTAAAAGACGCCTGCTCCTTGGGAGGAAAGCGATGGCGAACCTAAACAGCATGATAAAAAGTAGAGACATCACCCTGCCAACAAAAGTCCGCATGGTTAAAGCAATGGTATTCCCAGTAGTCATGTATGGCTGCGAGAGTTGGACTATAAGGAAGGCCGAGCGCCGAAGAATAGATTCTTTTGAACTGTGGTGCTGGAGAAGACTCTTGAGAGTCCCTTGGACTGCAAGAAGATCATATCAGTCAGTCCTAAAAGAAATCAACCCAAAGAAATCAACCCTGACTGTTCCCTGGAAGGCCAGATAATGAAACTGAAGCTCAAATACTTTGGCCACCAAATGAGAAGGGAGCACTCACTGGAGAAGACCCTGATGCTGGGAAAGATTGAAGGTCAAAGAAGACGGGGACGGCAAAGGATGAGATGGTTAGACAGTGTCATAGATGCAACGAACATGAAATTGAGCAAACTTCAGAGGATGGCAGAAGACCGGAAGGCCTGGCGGGAGCTGGTCCATGGGGGTCGCGAAGAGTCGGACTCGACTGTGCGACTGAAGAACAACAACAAAATCTATTTCCTTTACCTTCTCAGCAGCTGTTTGCTCCATCTTTTTTGTAGTTTCAGACAGTTGGAGCTGCTGAGTTGCAAAATTCTGGTTTAGAGTTGTCAGCTGCTGATTGATGGTAGTCATCTGCTCCAGTAGAGGGTGCAAAGAGTCCGCCAAAAGTGGTCCCTTCTGGTCATGGGCTCATGCTTCCCGGTGGTTTCACTTTTGCTTGTTTGTCTCTCTCCGCTTTTTTCCATGCCATTTTCGTGGATTGTTTACTTTTGCCAAAACTTGCTAAAGTCTCTGAAATTCACCCAATGCCTATCCGCGCTCTGGTAAGGTTCTTAAAACAGATTTCAATGCTTTTATCTCCATCCCCCCTTGCTAAATAACTTTTTAGTTCATTCATATGGGAGGGGCCCATCCCCCACTCACTTTTCTTGCCATTCTCGGGGGGGGCTTTCTTTTTAAATTGCCGGCATTTCACTTTCACTCAACTCACTGTTCATTGTTGGTCATAAGACCTCACTCAAAATACATTTTAAATGCTCAATCTCTGACACTTGTCCCGGTCAGTGGCTCTAGTTCCATTTGGACGCATAGTGGCAGGAGGATCGTCGGGGTGGAAGAGCGTCTCAATTCCCCAGCATCGCGCTGGTGAAGAGGCCACCCTTCAAAAGCCCCATGGCTAGGAGCCTTTCACAAAGGCTCCGGAGGCGGCGGCGAACAATTGTCCCCCCTCCTAACCGCTAGTGCACAGATCGCACCCCCGGGAGGTCTGGGAGGTGTGTCTGGCAGCGTGTCGCCATAAACCAGAAGTCGTTTTAAACTATTTCCTGTGCAGATGTTTCTGCTAATGGCTCCAAGTCAGAGGCAAAGGTGAATACAATATAGATAGTTCATTGGCTAAATGTTAAAAGAAATTTTCAGAAGGTATATCTGAGGATTTACTTATAAGGGTCATTCCTGAATAGTGCGATGCTACAAAACATGTTCTTATACTTAATCCAGTCTATCAGTGACAACATCCTACAACACCAAATGAAAACTTCAAGAGAACAGCAATAAATCTATCTGCTAATCCTTTAAAATCCTTTAAAGCTAATTATATATCTGTGCACCAGACTGCTTTATCTAGGGCAGGAAAATTATTTTAAATACACTTTTTATTACTTTGTTGCAAAAAAGGCTTTTAGTAGTAAAAGGGTGCTCATGGCATTTTAACACCGTGCTCATGAATATTAATGAGGTGATTTGCATATTAAGCCATGCCCCCTGATGTCACCAGATGTGCCATCATCCTGCCCCACCTACCCTGCCACGTCACTGGAAGTTGCGTGAGCAGGCCACACTCCCTCTGTGCGCGCATCACCGGATGTGACATGTTTCTGGCAGGCCCCCCACATCACCGATAGTTATGTTCATAGGCTACCCCCTCCCCTTCCTGTGTCACAGGAAGTGACATGCCCAGCACGGCCCCCTTCCACATCACCGGATGCCCTTTTCCCAGTGCCACCCACCCACTGTGGTGTCATTGAACTTCTGCTTGTTGCACCTACCCCCAGAAATGGGGGACCCACCCCAGCATGGCCATATGACCCCTCTAGTAACATGCCTGACCACCCCTGACCAATAGTGAATGGTCTGGGACCACCCCTGAGTAGGTGTTTTCAGGAAAGAAGCCATTTGTGCTAGCAGACACCTGTTCAGGCTCTTGGCGAGAACATGAACACTCCTGTCAGGCCCCTGTTACTTACCAGCCCACCACCATTAGTGAAGCCTACCTTTAAAAGGCATTATATCAGCGATTCTGAAGATGAATAATTTGTTCCTGTGAAGCTTCACTTCCCCCTCCCCTGGAATAATTTGGATGATGGAGGAGCAACCATGGACACGCCATCCAGTAGTAAGGTTTCCCAACTATGGCGCAAGCTATTGGAAGATCTCCCAGATTCCCAGGAATTGATTTCCTCGGAGAACTTCCAAATATGGCACAGGCTGTCGGAGGATCTCCCAACTTCCCAGGAACTGACTTCCACAGAGAACTTTCAAGCACAAGTAATTTGGAAAAATAGAAGGGAAGGGGCAGAAAGTAACTGGGGTATGGAATATAAAGCATGCATTAGGCTTTAAATCAAAATACTAAAAATGTGCTCTTTGTTTTCTAGGCTCCCATCAGCAATGAGCCAGAATTTCCTCAGTCAACTTCTACAGGGCCTACAGAGAAAGTTCCAAATGCTATACCAGCAGAGAACATCCCCAGACAGGTATGGTCACCCACAGAGGAGGAGGAGGAGGTCTCTTGTTTGCCCCCCAAACAATACTTTGATTAGTTTTTTCTTGGGGAAACAATGATTCAGGAGAGGCTTGATGAGTTTAAACATTGATGAGTTTAAACCTATAGTTCAGGTTTCCCCCCAGCTGAGCCATAGTTGCTTGACACACACCCTCCCCACCCTTCTACCCCAATGATTACAGGAGTGGTTAAACTATTATGTTAACTGCTGCTTGATGAGGTTAATTGGAAAGGGGAAGAGCATGGTTGGGTGTGGTACAGTTGCTATGGGAAACCCATTGTCTCTGTATGCATATCTTTCCCAAGCTTAAAACTTAAAATGCATTTTTTAATCTTTTTAACAGGAACAAATACCAGCTGCAGCAATATCACTGGGTATGAGCACCGGTGAGAGGCTCATCTCTATCAGAAAGCTTCTGAACATGGAGATTGATGAGGATGTAGACTTTATCCCACCTTGGAAATGTAAAGAGGCCATGATATTGTAAGAACCATGATGTATGGCATTTTAAAACACTGCATTAGCAAATATTTCTTTGAATTGTGTGAGGGGTGTACTCTCCAGGACCTGGCACAAGCAGCACATCAGTGCCTCACCTGGTCTGAAAAAATGGTGGACAGAAAATGTGATTAAATTGTATGCAATAAAATGTGTACTAGTCCTATTCTCCTTCTTGTGACCTCAGTTGCCTATTCCTTGAGATGCCTGGTTCTCACCCAAGAAAATATGGACAAGATTTTCAATTTATTAAATGAAGTGGGAGATGCAGTGGACTCCCAGCAGACTCTTGAAATCTTTTTGAAAGACTCTGATAAGAACATGTTAAAGCATGTGCAAGGCCATATTAAAGACAATCATTACTGGTCCCCTTTTTTTTGCTGGAAAAATAAAAAATGAACTGTGTTACAGTATTGTAATTCTTGGAGAAATAAAAGACTCCAGCTACTTTTTTACTGTCTGTAAATAATATAAACTATAAATAAAGGAACGATTTTGAAATTCAGTGCTGTTTTTCTTTCCCCTGAAAAGAAATGTTGGTGGGGGCCACAGTGGGGAGGGGCTTATATTTAGTTGGAGGGTTGGTGGGGAGGGTGGGGTATAGATTGGAATGTATATACATATATATGTGTGTGTGTGTATATATATATATATCAGCGAACCACCCAAAGGAAATGACCAATAATGGACCAGCTTTGTACAAAATGGCCCTATAGATTTAAAAAGATTAGCCATGGTGTGGCCCAGCATCTCACCGCCCCAGGTACTGAAGAAAGCCAGATCTCTTACCTAGGTAAGTTCCTCCAAGCACACCTTTTCTTTTTTGGTAATGGATTTAAAAAATATACTGGGAAGAATTCAATTTAAATGTAGATGGGCCAAAAGCAATTTTTTCCCTCCAAAAACTGTTTCTCATTTTGTAGGGTTGGGGGAAAACTAAAAAATCACTATGTCTGCAGGAAGGTATTCAAAGCAAACAGGTATACTGCATTTCTCTAGAATGTATTTTGAGCCGCGTGCCCAATGCTGTCTTTTCCTTTTAAAAATCCAGTTTGTTATTTCATTATTTGCTATTTTGAGGGTCTTTTATTTTTAAACTGGCTGCCTATTGACCAAAATCAGAATTTTACTGGTTGCTGTCTCCTATTTAGTTAAGGAAAAGAGCCCCAAAAGTGGCAGTGATAATAGGGATCCATCAAAACCCCATGGCATCAACTATAAAGGAAAAAAAGTCACCTCCACAGACTCTATAGAGCACTATGAAACACAAAAAAGCACAGCTAGGTATATGTAAATATTTTATTTGCTTCATGTGTTTCTGACAAAATGAATGTAGAGGTGTGTTAACAATAAAATTTGTTGGAAATTTATTGTTATTCCTTTTTCTCTCCTAAAAGAGCTTCAAACCACAGCTACGTGCTGCAATGGCCCAGTTTGATCTGCCAACCTTAAACCCCTGCCTCCTCTTGTGAACCTGCCTACAAAGCCACAGAGCCTCACTCCTGGCAACAACCCCATGAGAAAGGATCGCCAAACCCACCCAAGCCAAAAACATGCAGTCAATCAAAAAGAATGTGCACACACCAAACTCACTGTAAAAGGGGGTGATTTCATGCCAACCACCTCCCATTTGGCTAATAACACTGCAGCAGCCCCTATATGTGTATCCCCTGAAGAAACCCCCTTAGAACCACCCCCACAAGAATCTCCACCAAAGATTTACCTAGAAAGGGTAGGTCAGTCAGAACAACAATTGCAGCTCTTGCCAGTGGATCAGCATGCAGATTTGTAAACTTTGCTAGTGCTGGAAGCTATCCATCAGTCTATTCTGGGGCTTCTCAATGAGATGAAAGACAGAGTCCAGGAGGGAGATTTAGTCCAGTTCCATCTCGATGGAGGGGGTTTAAGTAACCCTCTTCGCTCTGTAAGAAGGCCAGTGTGGGGCTTCCCTGCTGATGAATTTATTAACCAAATGGCAAACTGTTTGCAAAGTAATGCAGAAATCCACCTTCACGGCACGCTACGCTTAATTATGATGGTGATCAGAAATGGGCAGGAAGGCCAGAAGAGTTATAAGCACCATCCTCTACAGTGAGGTTATCCATAAGAAAAAAAACACCACTTATTAGATCCAAATAATGACAATGGTAACCTGTGCTTTGGCATAAGTCTCCTGGGTGTTATGTCAGAGAAGTTGGTTACCCAGAATTAGCAGAAAGTGCTTGCCCGTTGTATAGGGAACTTAGATTTCCTTTTTCTTTTTCTTTTTAAATAACATTTTTTTTTATTTTGTAAAACATCAGTGAACATACAAACATTTAACACTTAGGGTCTGGTCACACGGACGTTTAGTGCGGGACTCGCAGCTGATCTCTCCCATTTTAAAGGTTCCTGTTTACATGCGTTAATCCGCCTCCTGCCCCGAAGCCGGCAGAGTCCCGCGGTTTCCACTCTTTTATCCGCGTTTTTTTAAAACCCGTTG
>NW_015163648.1:73509-96683 GCF_001447785.1 Gekko japonicus | reverse complement strand
CCCGCTTACTCATTGCTGGGAGGTGGGGGAGGGCACAGCGGAGTGAGCGCCCCTCTCAAGTTACTTCCAGCACCGACGGAGACCGAGAAAACTGTCAGTACAACACACTGGACGCCGTTTAAGAACAATTGCTGCCCCCCCCCACCTCCTCCTCGGTCTAGCTCTCCCTTCCCGAGTTTCCTCCTTCCCTTCTGCATAGAAAGCCAGGAGTCTTCGACGACTGTTGACAGGAGGAATTAATTTTAATTTGTTTGTATGTATGCCCAAGTGCATGGAAAGGCAAGCGCATGCGCAAATGTTTTTTTTAAAAAAAACCCATGCCTCCGCAGGAACGGGACGCTGTGTAATCAGTGCTTCGCACAAGTGAAGCGGAAGACAGAAGGACCGTCTGACCACCTCCAAGCGATATAAAATGTCGCAGATAGAAGAACTGCGGGAAAACTAGCGCGGTAAGAGGTCCGTGTGACTGCGGCCTTAAATACCATAGTACAAGGCTTAATTGTAAAGTGTAAGTTAGAAACTGCTTATAAGGTTACATGCGATGAAATGCTTCATAGTACTTTGAAGGAACAGTGAATTTGGAAAGTTCAGTATTAAATATGAATTCTAGGAAAGGAAACCATTTCATGTGGAGATTCGATTTCTTATGAGGAACATTGACTGGGGCTATTACATCAGATAATGAGCAGAAAATATGATGTGGCCACATTTGAAATAAAACATTTAAATGTAAATATCAGTGTGGTAATGAATGGTGGAAAAGGCTGGGGAATTTTTAGAAGTGGGCCCCCTGCATACCCCAAAACATACTTCACCTTGCTCCATGATGATCATTATTATTGAGTGAGAAATATAAAGGCAGTTTTTGGCCAGAGACATCATTATGCCACATGTGGTAAAGTTTATAGCCACTCACACAGCTGCATGTATAGATCCAAAGCCTGCTTAGAAAGGCACATGTCCTTGGCAAACATCTGCAAAACTAAAACCTATTGCAAAACATGCCACGCCTATGCTCTAAAGAAACATATATGCAGGGTTTGGTGGTGTAAGCAGTGTAAGGAGCCTGTGGGAAATATAAACAGCCACGGCAGCTTCATGCCTCCTATTAAGCAGTCTGAAATAACAAACAAATAGATATATTATGATTTTGAATGTATATAAGAAACAGGCATACATATACTGAATTATATTTTTGCAATGGGGTTAGAAGAATGTGATACCTGAGAATTCAGAGGACCTGACTGCATTTCAGACTTTGTAAAAAAAAATCATCAACAAAAAATTCAAGGATTATATATTTCTAGCACACAGTGCAAAAGGGTATGATAACTGTTATGTCTTGAGAGACATAATGGTAAAAGCATATTCTAGCATCGCTCATTATGCAGATTGTAAACATGTAGATACTGACCAATGGTGTGCCTTCTGGAGGGAATGAATCTGATTGGATGTTATATCTTGATTATGATTGGTTGTTATGTACCTAGTGTGATTGGATACTGTAAGCATTGTGGGTGTGGCTACCTCAGCCAGAATTGTATATAAGTTGCCGTTTTGCCTATTGAATTGTCTAGCTGGTCTAGTCCTTACAAGACTAAGCCTTTATGCTGTTCTCACTGAAATAAAGCTGAAATCACTTGTTGAACTGTTCCTCCAAGTTAAGTGTCATACTTAACAATAACTACTTTATCACTAGACAGTTGATTGTAGAAGAGGTTAGATGTGGATCTCATTACACAGGGCGGAAAACTGATGTGTGTTACTGTAAAGAAGCTGGGCATCAGGTTTCTGGATAGGTTAAACTTTTTGCCAATGAAGCTGCCCAAACTGTTCCAGGCCATGGGCTTTCAGGGCTTCAAGGGGTTCTTCCCTCATTACTTTAACTGCTGCAAATTGTGACTATGTGGGGCCATTGGCTAGGGTGGAGGATTATGATATTGATAACCAATGAACTGTATTTAACCTTCAGAAAGAACTGAGCTGTTATTGCCAGCAGGATTTTAAAATCCTGAGAAAGGCCTGTCTCTTGTACAGGGGAGAAATTATTTCCATGTCAGGGATTGACCCTTTTAATTATATAACTCTTGCCAAAGTGTGCATGTCCATGTATAGGTACATGTTTTTAAAACCAGATACAATTGCCCTGCTGCCACATGACCATTACCATAGATAGACAAGGAGATTCTCAACCCCATCTATACAGTGGCTAATGTATCTTGAGCATAAAGAAGGTGTCAAGATACAGCATGCCCTGAAAGGTGGTGAGTTAGAAACAGGGCCTTATTTTCTTGATGGTTATGCTGTGATAGGAGGGCGACCTACAGCCTTTCAATTTAATGGACGTTTTTTCCCACGGTTGCCCCACATACTTCAGCCAAGCTGACAGAAACCCTTTCACAGATTCTTTGGCAACTTACACTATAAAACACAAATGAAATAAAGTTATTTAAAAAGCCAGGGGTTTGTGGTTAGGTCCCTGTGGGAACACAAGTGGAGGGAGATGTTGGAGGTCAACAGAGATCTTGGAGCTTTTCTTGGTGAGAAGAAATTCCCATCACCTCTGGTTCCCAGAAATGCTCTCTTTGGGGGGTGGACAAACGCTATTTATCTATATTACAAACCTAAGCCTGGTGAAAAGTATACTATTACAATTTCACCAGCCTGTACCCATTTGTGAACAAGACAAAGAAATATCCAATTGGACACCCACAAATTATTTATAAGGACTTTGCCCCCCTATCTGGATACTTCAGCCTGGCCAAGATTAAGGTGCTTCCACCTCGAGGCCTCTTTCTACCTGTTTTAACCTTTAAGATGGAGGACAAACTTCTATTTCCACTGTGCTGCACATGCACACAGGCTAAGCAAAGAGTGCATTGTGAGCATTCAGCAGAGGAAAGGTCTCTAGAAGGGACATGTACTGTAGAACTGATGAAGGCTTTAGAGAAGGGCTAAAGGGTTATGTCTATTAGTGAGGTATGGCATTTTGCAGAAAGCTCCGAAGACCTGTTTTCTGAATATATTAAACTTCACCTCTACCAAAAACAGGAAGCTTCTGGTTATCCTAACTGGTGTACAGATGAGGGGGGGGGAAAGGCAAAATACATTGAGGATTACCTGAAGAAAGAAGGTAATCAGAGTTCATGTCGGCTGGGCCTAAAACCTACAGATACAAATTTTCTGGGGGGAAAGTGTGCATGAGAGCCAAGAACATCACTCTCAATGTTTCAAATTCTGAAAAAAAAATCAACTTTGACACATTGAAGGACCTGGTCCTAGACTACAGCTCAGAGCAGGGTCCTAAAGTCCAGTAGCCCTCCATCATAAGAGATAAAAAAAACAGTACTGTTTAAAAACCCTAGGGACAAATTACAGATTGCAACGCTGGCCTGCCAAATGTACCCTGGGAAGTCCCAATTCTTTCTGGAGGCCTTTGAGGATGCCACACAAAAACCTTATGGGTATCTGTTTGTGGATTTAAATGCTGAAATGAAGGGGGTTCTCCAAAGGCGAGACTTAACAGAATATGAGAAGGCCAAACATTTTAACACTCTGCTTCAAAACATTTTAGCTCATGTGAAGCAGGGGGAAACTGAAAGATCTAAACTGAGCCTGTTTCTGCCTCAGACAGAGGTTGCCTCTGTAGAAAGCCCTATGAGTTCTGATGCAGTTTCCCAAGAAATAATAAATACCATGCCTGCTGGATATAAGAACCGTGCAAAGGTGCTGCTAAACAAACTAAAACAAAACAAAAGTGTTTCTTCTTGGGATGACCATAAAACTTTTGTATACAGAGGAGAAAATATAAAGGGTTATCATTCGATGGATTTTGTGAAAGCGATTACTCATATGAATGCACTGCCTAGCCATCACATGCCTTAAGGCTGGGATGTCTTCATGAAGGCCATGGCTGAACTGAATGTACCATCTGTTGTGTTCTGTTCTGTTGTGGGCAACAGTACTAATCACCAAGCTTTGGAACAACTAAAGAACCCTACCTCCATTACAGAGACGCTGCAGCTTTCTTGCAGACCTTCTAAAAAACATCAAGCTACCACACCCACCAGCTAGATTAGCTTGTAATTGTGTAAAATAAAATTGGTTTTATTTACCCCCCAAAACAATTTACTTTTATTTTATAATGACAACAAACAAACAAAAACCAAGACAAAACAAATCTACAACCCAGACATAAAATAGGATAATCTATCCATTAAGTATCTCTTAATTTTTCTCTCTCTAATCACAAATATGTTTTTACACCTTAAACTGCTGATTTGGCAGCACATATACTAAAATTGGAATGATACAGAGAAGATAATAAAACTGTTTTTAAATTGAATTGTGATATGTGCCCTTTTACTACTGCTTTTGATAGAGCTAAATAGTTGCGTCTTGATTTTACTGGAGAAAAAAATTAGGTCTGGCCTTGTAGCTATCTGAATTGGATCTCTCTCTACACACGCACAGTGATCCACTTTTCATGTGTGTTTTATGCATATAACCTATTATCTGTATTGCTCAATAGTAAAGATTATGCAAAGGAGTTAAAATATTGTACAGATCACATGGTGTCCATATATCCTGATGCCTTAACAGTAGTACTGTCTAATCTGGAGGATTCAGTTCAATCAGAGAGAAGAATGAACTGAATAAAATATACGGTTATATAATTAATTTTAGCAAGTCAGAATTGATTTTTTCATCCATGTCCTAAAACCTAACCAAATTTTTACCACAACAGTTCAGTCAATCTTTATTGCATTAGTAACAAAATGCCATAGCAGCTAAAAATAACAGTAAAAAATACCACACTCAACAAAAGACAAACCAATAAAGGTACATTGCATAGCATCAATAAAACTACATATCACAATACAGTTAAAACAATAGTATTAGTATTGACTTATAAAAAACTTAAAATTATCTAAAAATCATAAAATAACAGTAGCTCGAAGAGTCAAGTAAGAGAAGATTGATATAACAGTGCTCATATTTTCCTTTTTTCCATAATAGCAGCAACAAATCTTGCCACTTGGAAAGTAATAAATGTATCTCTATCCAATAGTAGGAATACTAATTTCTCATGATCTGACCTACCAAGAAGGGAAGATATAATTGTACACAGGAATTTATTTCATTCGGTCCCATATTTTACACAATGAAATATGACATGGAAGAGATTTTCAATAGACGTTTGATCACAAGAACAAACTCTTTTCCCATATGGTATCCCTTTAAAATGACCTTCAATGGCCTGTAGTGGTTACATATCAAAGCGTGCTCTAGTAAAAGCCTTTCTATACGTAGGATTACTTAGATTAACAAAATATGAAGACAATATCCAAGGTAGGTGAAATAGCTGTTTATAAATCCCAGATACTTTCAAGTCACCTATCATACCCATATCAGATTGCACCTACTGATCTAACAGTCTTTGCTTGATAAGACACTTAGCAGTATGAAATCCAAGAGATCTTAAATAGTTGACTGAAAAACCAAGATTGGCCACTATTCTCAGAACAAAACCACAACAAGACCTATCCTTCGTTTCCCCATATGCTGAAGATAATATTTCAGAAGCCATATGAAAAATAATCTTCTGCCAAAAATTGATGGTTATTTTATAAACTAAGGTTGTTATCTAGGGTAAAGATAATTCCATTGTTGTTATCACAGAGGGTGTTGAAGGTGGGACAGCAAGAAGCCTACATGTAAACTTGTTTGGGGAGATTTCCAAAGAATTAAAGTTTCCTAAGGCGCACATATAAAAGCCGAGGTAATACCTGCATTTTATAGGTTTCTACAGTTGAGCGAACCAAATAACCACCTCTTCTCCTATGAAATCACAATAAACCAATGGTGGCTTTTTCAAGATTATGTTTAGCATGATCTATATGGAAAGTCCAAGAACCAGATTGATGAAACAGCACACCTAGATATTTAAAAGTGGAAACATGTTCTACTGGTTTATCATCCATTTCCCAATTATAATAATGAGGTCTTTTAGCAAATACCATGACCTTGGATTTATCATAATTTTTTTTAAAACAAATTTTTATTGGGTTTTTCAATGTCAAAATATTATAACAACAATATAATAACAGTGTAAGTATATCTGGGTTACATACATCGTCATAGTAAATTTCGTTAATTAAACATTCAATAACAACAAACTAACATTTAATAACAATGATTGATACTAAATTTGCAGATGCTAGGTGTTCTAGAAAATAGCAATTATTTCCTTATACCGCTGTGGAACAGAAGAAGATGAATTTATGGACTTATCCGTCGTTACATCTATAAAATCAACCCATTTTGCATAAAACATTAACTGATTTTTGTAAGTATTGGTAGGTGGTATTACAGTCATTATTTTTTCCATCGCATAGTATTCCCATATTCTAAGATACCATTGGTTTAATGTTAAAGTAGCAGTGCTTTTCCAATTGGCAGCTATAACAGTTTTTGCTGCCATCAAGAGTTGAAATTAATTCTTTACTCATTAAAGGAATATTAATATCTTGCCATAAGTCCAGGAGAAAGAGGTCTGGTTGGAAGGGTATATTGACCTTTGTTATTTTTCTAATAGTGTGTAATATAGTTGTCCAAAATTGCTTAATTTCCTTACAGAACCACCAACAATGTATGTAATCAGCTGTTTCACCACAACCTCTCCAACATAAGGGTGAGTGTTCTGAGTTGATTTGGTGGAGTTTCAGAGGAGTATAATACCATCTGAGTATGATTTTGATGGCTTGAGCTCTTATGTTTAAGGATTTAGATGTCATGCTTGGCGATGACCATATTTTTCCCCACACAGAGTCTATTAAAGATATTGAACAGTCTGAGTTCCATGCCAACTGATATGTGGTGAAAGGTTCATTACGATGTGATAATAAAATTTTATAAATCATGGAAATCATGTTTCTACTAGATATCTTGTGTAGAGTCATTAAGTTTTCGAAGGATGTGTTTTGTCTATATGAATTGTCATTAAGGAAAAATGTGGTCCATAAATTCTTAATTTGTATATATTCGAACCATGGTATATTAGTTTTGATGATCTGTTCTAAAACATCCTTGTTTAAAATTTGAAAGTTCTTACTGATGTCATGAAATCTAACTACATTATTTTTCTTCCAGGCTGTAAAAGAGTCATACGAAAGAGCAGGTATAAACCAAGATTGTCTGGTGAAACAGGTAAGTAAAGACGGAGTTGGTGTTAATTTAGGTTTCCATTTATCCCAAATACTTAAAGTATTTTCTAAAAAAATATTTTTTTGTATGTCAGGTGACCTTTTTAGTTTTTTTTCCCATAATGTTTCCACAAATGTATTATTTTCTAAATATTCTTGTTCAATGACTTTCCAGTCCGCTGTATAGTTGTTGTTACTTTGTTTCAATAGGCCCACAAGAGAAGTACTATCGTAGTATAATTGTAAATCCGGCATTGAGAGGCCTCCTTGTAGTGGGAGGCGCCGCAATGTTGGGAAACTTATTCTATGCAACGATTTATTCCAAACATAGTTCAAAAATTTATTCTGCCAAAGTTTAATTTTTTCCGATGATATTTTAATGGGAATTGCTCTGAATAAATATAAAAATTTAGGAAAGATAAATGTTTTTAAAATTTGAATTTTCTCAATCCAGTTAAAGAGGGGTGCCGAAGGCCTTGTGTATAGCTCTTCTAGAGAATTAGCTATGGCGTTATGATTATACTTAATTATATCTTTTAAATTTATGGGAATTCTTATACCTAAATATTTCCAACAGAACGTAGTCCAGCTGAACGTAAAGTTACGTTGTATGAAATGCTTATCGGAATTCGCCAAATTTACAGGATATATGATAGACTTAGAATCATTTATTTTGAGGCCAGATATTTTGCTGAAAAAATTAAGTAAATGCTGGGTTTCGGGTAAGGAGGATTCTGGTTGGGTTAAGAAGATTGTCATGTCATCGGCGAATAAACTAAGTTTCAGGCTGTGGTCTTTGATGCTGATACCTTTAATTTTTGTGTTAAGGCGTATGGCATTGGCGAGAGGTTCTATAGCAATGGCAAACAAGAGTGGCGATATAGGGCAGCCTTGTCTGGTCCCTCTAGAAAGTTCAAATCTCTCAGTGAGAACATTATTGGTTTGGATAATCGCTGTTGGCGCTTCGTAGATGGAATAAATTACCTCTAAAAACTTGGGACCAAAATTCATATGCCTCATTATGTATTTGAGATAACATGTTTCTATGCTATCGAAGGCCTTTTCAAAATCAATAGACAAAATAAAAGAAGATTTTAGGTTTTTATGGCGGCAAAATTGGATGACATTTAAAACTTTTCTAGTATTATCTGTAATGTCCCTATTAGGTATAAATCCCGTTTGGTCTAAATGTATATATTGGTCTATAATTTTGTTAAGTCTGGCGGTCATAGTAGCAGTGAATATTTTGTAATCCTGGTTCAACAGCGATATGGGACGGTAAGAACTTGGAAGGGTAGTATCTCTCTCTGGTTTTGGAATCAGGACAATTTTTGCAGAATTCCAGGTAGGTGGTAGAGTACTTCTGTCCATAATTTGGTTACAAGTTAAAGATAAAGGGTCTGCTAAGATAGTTGAATTTTTTTTATAGAATTCAGCGGTAAATCCATCATTTCCGGGAGATTTACCTGATTTTAAGTTTTTGATGGTATTTAAAAGCTCTAAAGGCGTTATAGGTTCCTCCAACCATTTCCTGTGCTTGTCAGATAATTGATTTTTTAGTGGATAGAGCTGTAAAAATCGGTCAATTAGGTCTTGGTTGGGTGAACCAGTTTTGTATAAGGAGCTATAGTAATCTAAAAATGCATCAGAAATTCCTTTTGTAGTAGATTTTAATCGCCCCGCTTTATCTCTAATGGCGTGTATAGCATTGTCATTCAGTTTTTTTTCTAAATTTCCAAGCTAATAGCTTTATTGACTGAGGTGTTTTGTACCAGTAACGTTGTTTGATGTAAGCCAGTTTCTTTTGAACTTGAGAAACTTCTAAAGTTTCCAATTTTTTCCGTTCTAAAAGTAAAGCTTTATATGTCTTTTTCCGGTTGAATTTTTGGTATTCCTCTTCAAGATGTTTTATTCTGGCTGTTAACTCATCGGCTAATTTTTGCTTTTCTTTTTTAAGGGAAGAAGCTATAGCTATGAATTGTCCCCGGACTACAGCCTTCAGTGCATCCCACACCATATGGTGCAAACCTCCGAAAGACATATTATGTTTCAGATATTCTTTAATGGTTTTTTCAATTGTATCTGATGTTGTTTGCGATAATAAAAGTCTCGCATCTAATTTCCAAGTGTATGTTTGGTTTGATTTATCATTGTCATGCAAAGTGCATTCAACCCAGGAATGGTCTGACCACACCCTGGGACCAATATTCGAATCTGTTACCAAATTTGAGATCGAAGTGGATGTTAAAATGTAGTCAATTCGGGAGTGGGAGCGGTGCCTTGAGGAATAAAAAGTGTAATCCTTGATATTTGGGTTTAGCTTCCTCCAAACATCTATTAGATCAAATTGGAGTAGTAATTTATACAATTCAGAATTGGCGGGTGGAGTAGCGTTTACAAATTGTACGTTGTGTTTGGACTTAACATTAGTTTTGTCTAAAAAAGGATTTAAAACATAGTTGAGATCTCCCCCAATTATCCATGGGGCGATGCTAAATTTTGATAATTCTAAAAAAGTGTTATGTAAAAATTCTATTTGCCCACTATTTGGAGCATAAATAGAGACTAAAACTATCTCTCTACCGTTTAAAGTGCCATGCAAAAACAAAAATCTATCTCTGGCATCTTTTTGAAGTTTAATCAATTGAAATCTGGTGTTTTTGTTGACAAGTATAGCTACCCCCCGCGATTTAGACGATCCTTGAGCTTGATATTGGAAAGAAAATTTATTTGATGAAAACACTTTATCTAAATTTCCTTTTAGGTGTGTTTCTTGTAAAAAAAATCACATTCAGTTTTTGTTTTATTAGCGCATTTAAAATTCTTTTACGTTTGATAAGGGAGTTCAGACCTTTACAATTTAAGGATAAAAGCTTAATACCTTCTATACTATTTGTAGCCATTGGGATTTTCCTGGTAAATCGATATTTTTAGATTTGATTCTTTTCATAAGAAAAGAAATTAACAACATGTGGGACCCTATAATAGAAAAGCGTAAGTTATATTCCATCCTCTCTAATATTACCATAGTTCGAGATACCTGTTGCAAAGATGTATATTTATGCTTTAAAAAATTCACATAAGCTAGTGTAAACCCTAACATCTGGAACAGCTTGTAGCCATTGAAACAACAAAAACAACAACAACAACAACAAAACGCAAATCCAAATACAACTAATCACAGGATCAACTTTTGGACCCTGTAATCCCTTTCCCTCAGGGAATTAATGTTTCTCATAATATTCTAGCAAAATACAACTGAGTGGGGGGAGATAATGTACCAAGCCCCCCCACCCCACCCAAAATGAAAAGATAAAGTTAGGGTTTTTACAACCAGTTCATTCGAAGTTGCTTCTTATAACAACGTATTGAAGAGCCCTCTTCACTACAGCCACTGTATATTCATTTATAAATTCTCCACTGCATGGTAAAGCATAAACTTGAAGAGGTTAGAGTCACCATATAAAAATAGGTTGACTTTACTTTATAAAAATGCTTCCAATCAGTTCTGCATGTTTCTTCTAATCTACATTAAAACAATCAGTTTTAGGTTTCTAAATGGAAAGTGAAGAGAGAACTTAAATAGGTTAAAGTCACCATAAATAATATCAGAAAAATTATGTATTAGTAACTGTATAAATTAAGTAGGTTAAGCTACCATATATCAATTACAAAATATGCTATAGGTTCCAAAGTTAAATATTTTATAATTTCTAACAAAAAACTTGTTTAAATGAACTATTTTCATAACTATATAAATTAAATAGGTTAAGTCACCATATATTTATTCATATAAAATATTGTAATAGAAATAAACTCAATCAGTTTTCAGAGTTTAGCGATGTCATTAGGAATTGAGATGGTTAGTCATATAAAATGATAGAGGGCAGGATAAAAGCTTGAATAAGATAGGTTAGGTTCACCATAATAACAACTTATGTGAAGGTCTTCTTTACCATGGTCACAGTATGTTCAGTTATAGTTTTCTAAATAGGTGGTAAAGAAGAAACTTAAAGTGGTTAAAGTCACCATATAAATCTCTGCTCCATTTAAAGCGAACTAAAAAAAAGAGAGAAGATAGGTTAGCTTCACCATATAAACATAAACCATCAGCTTTTTAATTGAGTTTCCAGAGAATCTGTCTGCAATCAGTAACTTCTGGTTCAGGTCTTCAAGGGGTAGATTCATTAAAGTGAGATAGAATAAAAAAGCTGAAGACTAGATATACTTAAAAAGAGTCAGCAAGTGAGAAAGAATGCCCTTATAAAGTAAATATACCATACATAAAAGTTATAGTTGTTGTGCCAGGGAAAACATACAAAAATTAAATCTGAGCCTTCTTGGTTACTGTTCTTCCTGCCAACAGCGACCGTTAAATCAATCTTCCAACAGATGGAGTCTTTACAAAGAATGAGGATGAAAATGCAGGCAAATTGATCAAGCAGATATTTCTCTCCGTTTGTGCTGAGGGCAAGTCAGCGATGGTTGCGTGACCAGCGTGTATTCGGCTTGTTGTCTCCAGGGGTAAACGCTCGTCTCATGGATTTGGCGCACGAGGAGGTTTGAATTCTAGACCCAAATCACGAAGAAGTTGCGCCCCCGAATCTAAGTCTGTAGCAGTAAATCTTCGTCCCTCATGGATAACTAAAATTTCTACTGGTGAGGACCATCGGAATCGAAATTTGTTGTCGATAAGGGTTTGCGTAATTGGACGTAGTTGACGCCGGTGCTGGAGGGTTTCTGGAGATAGATCTAAGAGAACCGTAATCGTCGTGTTCTGGAAACGGAGACCGTTGTTGTCTCTGGCTAGTTGTAAAATTTTCTCCCTTGTTCGGCTGTCTGAGAATGACGTGACCACATCTCTTGGAAACTTAGAGTTCTTTTTGTTTGGTGGACCAGAGCGAAAGGCTTTATCAATCAGCGGGGCTATGTCATCCTCTAGTTCTAAAACGCCCGCGAGCCACGTAGCGAGGAAGATTTTTAACTCAGACCCGGTTTCCGCGCCCTCTGCAAGGTTTCTGAATTTTAGGTTAGGCTCACGCAATTTGTTCTCTAGAAACATAATCTTAGCCGTAGCCCATTCTTCAGATTTCTGTAGATTTCTGACATCTTCTTGCAACGCTAGCGCTACCTCGAAGGCCGACTCAGCGGCCTGGGACACCTCCGTTAAAGTTGCCATGATAGATTTTAAATCATCGGCAAGGGGTTTGATGGCTAGTTGTACTTGCTCTGCTATAAGAGGTTTGATGGCCAGTTGCACTTGTTCAGCAATCGTAGCCTCTAAATGTTTAATTGTAGTAAGAAATTCAAAACGTGAAAGCGCTTTACCGTCATCTTCTGTAGGCTCCGAGAGATTGCCGTCCGCCATTTTGGGGTCTCGCTTTGATGTCGAGCTAGCAGGAGAGGTCGTCGCCCCCAGTTTCATATACTGCGTGAGTTGTTGAGAATTACTCACTTTTTTCATCGTTCTTGGTTGCCCGGACTTTCCCATGAGGGTTTAGGTAAGCAAAAATGTAGTTTGAAGTGGCTGTATTCAGGATTTATCTGGTGAGGTGGAGGAGACGGTCCATTACACGTCCACCATTACTGGAAGCCAAGCTCCGCCCCCCGATTTATCATAATTTACATACAGTAGATTATCTTTACAATATGAACTAAAATGTCTAAGTAATCTTCTAAGGCCAATTTGAGTATGAGAGATTAACATGGTGTCATCTGCATAAAGTAGGATGGAAATATATTTCTCACCTACTTTAACTGGGGAAAACTCAGGACCCGAGAGATAGTCTACTATATCATTCAAATATAGATTAAAAAGAAGTGGGGCCAAGATGCAGCCTTGTAGAACACATTTTGTTATTTTAACTGGGTTAGATAGTTCATTATGAGAACCAAATCTGATCGTCATACTTGTATCAGTATAAAGACCTTTTATATGTTCAAGCAGCCTGTGGTCAATATTCATATTTCTCAGTTTACGCCATAGATGTCCTCTCAAGATAGTCAAATGCAGCTTTTATTATTGATAAGTGACATACAATTGTTTAAAAGGATGAGTTGTCTACTTACTAATAAGGTGTTGCAATAGTAAACAATGATCAAGAGTAGAATGACCCTGTCTAAAACCAATTTGCTGCAATGCTATCAAATTATTCTCACATACCCATAATTACAATTTGGATAAAAGATGTCTAGCATAGAGTTTCCCTACCACATCTAACAAGTTTATTGGCCTATAATTTGCTGGATTGGTGCACTCATCCTTCTTATAAATCGGGACCACAATAGAAGAGGTCCATTCTCGAGGAAATCTACCAGACTTATCAGTGTTAGTAAAAAGAGAGGCTAGAACAGGTGTCCACAAATCTTAAAAAGTCTTAAGCAAATCCAGTGGTATAAAATTTTCACATGGGGCTTTGTTACTCCTCATTGAAGAGATGAGAGATTTTATTTCACTCACAGTTACAGGAGGCCACTCAGGCAAATTAATTAATAAAGACATAGATGAGCAATTAGTTACAATGCGCTCCTGAGATTGATCATTAAATAACTTTGAAAAATGTTCTTCCCATTGTTCTTGGATTAGATAAGAATCTAACTCATATCAAGCCCTCCCTTCCGAAGCTGCAAGAATTCTCCAAAACTTCACCATATCCTTCTGATTTAGGGCCAGGGCAAGTTCTTCTCAAGATACTCTGATTTCCCCCCCTTTAATTAGATGCTTATAATTATTACGAAGATAGAAAAAAGATTTAGGTAAGTAATTTACTTCTTTTTATTTATATGCCCTAACATTGCATCTAAGTTGTTTTTTCGTATCTATAAATTCTCTGTCAAACCATCTATAATTGGTTTGCTGCCTCCCACTTAATGATTTACCATTCTTGACCAGAAACAGTTTCAATGATTCAATTAATTCTGCATAAAAGGACAAAGCGATCTCAATAGTTTTGGTTGTTTTTTTTAATTTCAAGAAATATAAAGCACCTGGTATAATTCATTCTGGAGAGCATCCATCCACCTCAATCGTATATTAGTTGTAAATACAGTTTGTGGAAACTTTGCCTCACAAGCACACACTGGATCCCGGGTCAAAATATAAAATATAAGGGGTCGATGATCTCTCTCTGGAAGAGTTCCAACTTCAAAATGTAGCATCTTACTGTAAACAGATGGGGAAACTAATAGATAACCAATCACATTTGCTCCCATACAACTAAAGTAAGTAAATTCTCTACATTTATCCCCAACAGAATTACCATTCAATCTAGTTTATCAATCAAACTGCAAAAATTCAAGCCATGTTTATTAACTACACAATCTTCTGACATCTTCCTACCATTATAAAACCCATCTTCAGATCTATTGCTGATACGGGCATTAAAGTCACCTAATAAAATTAATTGTGCCTTAGGATATATATCTTCAAGATCACATATATAATTTTCCAAGTCTATTCAAAAAGTCTCATGAGAGAAAACTGAAGAATAAGGAGGAATATATACATTTACTACCAAAATAGTCTGATCTTTAAACATCAAAAGACATTCCACTGCTAAAGGTGTCAAAAAGGGAGAGGTGTAACATCACATTTCAGTGAGGTTGAAATCAAGCATGCCAACCCACCACTAGGATGTCCTTTAGCGGCTGAAGGCATGATATTGAGTAAGAAAGAAACCCATTTAACATCAATTTTCATGTTAACCAAGACTCTTGGAGGAAAATTATATCAAACCTTCTTATGAATTGCAGGAACATGCACACTGACTTCTCAGACCCAACTTTTTCTGAGACTCAGGAAATTGCCATGTTTTGATATTAAAGCCAGGGAATTAGGATCAGGCTATATGTGATTAAGCCTGTTGTAAGAGAACGCAGTTCCCATGAGAACTCTGACCCCACCCTAATCAGTTGTTCTGTTCTGTGCCCCTCTGAGACTCAACTTTTGCTGTGTGATTGTAGGACAATTATCCTCCCAGACTTCTCAGAAATCTCTCTTACAATACAGACTTCTCTAGAAGCCTAATCAAATGCATGGTCTGTTTTCCAACCAATTGTTGCCAGACATTAGTTATACCTGCAGTGCAGGTATCTCAGTCAGGCACATCTTCCTTTCCCATAACATCACTTAGACACATCCCTCATTAGGATCTTCAACAAAGAAAAACCCAAATCGTCCAACAACAGCTTGTATTCTGAGATTTTACACTGAGAGGCTGGATTCAGCCCAGTTGCAGAGCATATACAAACTTCTGACTAATGGCATATGCCCCCAATTGTAATTGTTCCTCCATCGCTGACACTCAAAGGACAGACATATCCCAGATCCTTCCCTCACTACTTCAGACATTTGAACTGCAGAATCAGGCAATGCATGGAACTTTCTGTTTCAGTCTTTTAATCTCCACCATCTTTTCCTCCAAAGTTTCCTACCCAAGCCCAGCCTCTCTGCTCTTCACACCAACTCTTACCCTCCTCAAGATGTACTTGAAGGAAATCAAGATTCTTGCTCCCTCCATTGACCCTCCAACACTGTATGCTTGTAACAAACGACATACCTGAGGGACTGCATTTCCCCACATATTCCCCAAAGAGCACTTCGGTCGGGGTCACAACACCGGTTGGTGACCCCGGGCCCTAAGGAGGTGAAGCTTGTTGCAACAAGGGCCAGGTCCTTTTCAGTGGCGGCTCATATCTGGTGGAACGAGCTCCCGGAAGAGATCAGGGCCCTGCAGGACATTTTGCAGTTCCGCAGGGCCTGTAAGACGGAGCTCTTCCGCCAGGCGTATGAGTAGGAGCCGCCACTGCTACTGGGATTACCATCACCGTTCTCCAGAGAGTATTACCACCGGAAGACCGTGTGACATCTAAACGGGGCCCGAGCCTTCCCCTGCTATGCAGAACGTGGAGTTTGTTTTTCCTCTCTCTCTTGCATCTGGAATGGAAGTGAATTCTTAAATTGTTTTTATGTATTTTTATACTGTAATTTATATGCACTTTGTGCTCGTTTAAGCTGCCCTGAGCCCGCTTGCGGGAAGGGCGGGGTATAAATGTAATGAAAATAAATAAATAAAATAAATAAAGGGGTAGACTCTGAAACCTGCCCAAGGGAGAACACATCACTGGGATGGCTTTCCCTAGAAATCTTGAGATTTGCTTGTTGAATGCTTATTCCCAAAGTTTGTGTGATGTTATGAAACCTGGTCACTTATAGATTAGGATATTCCCCAAATTTAGTATATTGTGTTGCCTTTTCAATCTGCCTACTTTTAGCTTGCTTTTCTTCCTGTTATTTTAAAATGTTCAGTAAAGATTAAAAGCCACTTTCTACCTCCCTCTATTTCCTCCCATGATTCTACCCAAGATATTGCTCTAAGGGTGCACCCTTAAAAGATCAGATCTGAAATTCACTTACCCTGGAGTGCCAGAGATGTGCACCCCTATCTCCTCTGGTAACTAGCTCTGAGGGGGGGGGGATGTTTTCCAGACTCTTTACACCTGGGATACTGCTGGTATAGGATTGCAGGTGCTCAGATGGAGGGAGGGAAAGAACTTGCCCCCATTTCCCCTTCTCTAGGCAAATTTTGAAAGGAAAAAAGCCTTCCTATTTTTTTCACAGAGAATTGAAACTACAACCTATTCCCTTTATTTAAAAATGCCCTCTTGAACAATTCCATTTTATTACATCCATATTCCCTTTATAAGGGAGGGAGGGAGACAACCAAGGAGACTTTGTAAAAGAAGGCAATGGCAAACCACCTCTGCTTAATCACTTGCCTTGAAAACCCAATGGGGTTACGATGTTGGCTGCAACTTGAGACACTTCACACACACACACACACACACACCCAGTTATAAAAATGCCACCCTGAACAGTTATGCTCAGAATATTCTGTGGAACAATAGTAGTCTGAGAGCTTTCCTGACCTCATCAGGCAGGCTGTTTCACCAGGTGGGAGCCACAACAGAGTATCCTCAAGTACAGGCCCTTTGCAGGGTGTTGCCTTCAGAAGGTTTTGCTCAGAAGAGTAAAGCTTTCTCAGCACAGCATGTAAATAATATGTCTCAGTATAACTGAGCATGCTCCCACAGGTCTACCCTACCTGCTTTGATAATAACCAGGGATATAATTGTAAGAGAACCTGAGGCCAGGTATTTGAGGTGATGACTATCCTTTGGTGACAGAGTACTGAGTGAAGTATTACTGATATTCAGGATCTACATTAAAAAGGACAAAAGTTTATGATGGAATCAAAAGAACAAAGATGCACCACCTAGCATGAAGAAAGCTTGTTAAAGGCAGTTGTGGAACTTATGTTTTTCACTATGAGTTCATGTCCTTCAGTAGGCTGAACACCTATCACCTTACAGGAGTGGATCCATGCTGTTCCTTTTGCTTGGCTTAATGGTACAAAAAGCATTTATCTTTCAATGTTTTGTCATACATTTTGACTTTTCTATATAATACCATTCAGGCTGAAACCTGAAAGAGAAAATCATACTTGGGAATACATTTAATTGGATTCTATTTGAAATAAATAGGGGGTTTGGGGTGGGGGTGGGGGTGGGAGGAGTTCCAATGAAAGGAAAAAAAAATATTCACCAGTATTCCTTTTACAGCTTCATAGGTAGTTTTGTGTGGCTGTAACAGCAAAAAAAGTGTGAAAAACAACCATACAAGCTCTTTAATTGGTCTTAATTCATTGGACTGAGCCTAGTGAGCTAGAAAATAGAAAAACTAACCATGAAGAGATAGATATGTTTGCAGTATTTCAGCTAGAGTGAATACCTGACTGATGGTGGGTTACCCTCAATAGTCAGAAAGTTATGTTATATATCAAAAACAACTTCAATCTGAAATTAGCTATGAATCCTTCAAAATTTAGACAATCTAATGAGAGCTGTGTTCCCACCCCCCAAATCCTGCACCACAAACCAGCCTCAGTTTCATAAAATGACTGTGTACATGCATACTAGCAAGAGTTTTAAAAGATAAAAAGGCAGTTTGGGTGCTCATGTCTTTCATTTGGATACAAGAACAATGTGGGTTTTGATAAAACTAAAAGGCAAATTTTTCAAAGGAAAATTTCCCTCCAGATGTGTAAGTAGATAGTTGAATCTACTGTCAGAGGATGTGACAGAGACAGTATATTTAACCAAAAGCAATTGGGCAACTGGGGAGGACAGGAAGAACCAAAGACTAATTTATTGGACTAAAGTCATGGCAAAGACTTAAGGGTGCTGATTCACACGTCTAAGACTATTTGAGATTAAAATTGGACCTATTCAAGGACTGCTTTTTACCTCTGAATGTTATGAAGGAGACTTGCATTTTTGTTAAACCAGTGATTCTCAGTTCAGCATAGCACTAGACCGGTATGATTACAAGATAGTAGTAAATCATCCAGTAAGAATGCAAGAGAGCAAGGCAGCAATGCCTTCTCCATTTGAAACTCAAATGGCAGGATCAGGAAAATCTGGGGACTTGTACCTGTGCCTTGGCATTGTCAGCTACACTGCCATGGGGGTTGGGGAGCTCGGTCTGTGTCCGGTTAATTGCTACTGCATTCCTTTCTGTGCTTTTTCTGCTTTGCACCAAAATGCTTATCTATACAGATGTGCAGGAGGGAGTTGTATCCTCTAGGTTTTTCCTAGGTGCCGTGGGAGAGTGTTGGTTCTCAGCTTTAGCTACCTAATGGTCTCCAAACTTTATCCCACATGGGAGGGTGCCTAATTGGCCAGTGCTCTGGAGGGGGGTGCATACGAATACCCTATATCCTATTATGCCCATGGGGCCGCCACCATTCTTAACAGTACTTATGTTACTGCATCTATGGCTCTGCAATAAAAGTATTACCGTTCCTGAATGTGTGTACTTCATTGTTGGCTGTGGGTTCTGACAGGCATATAGCCCTAAATTCTCACTGATCACTTGGAAACCATAACATGGGGAGGAGGATGAGGGAATCCATTTTGAGCACTCTAAAGAAAGTTCCCTTGATTTTTTGCCTTCACCTTCATGAAAAGAAGAAGACAAATTCCCCTTTAAACTTCGAAAGCACAGATCTTCCCTGCTACCACTGCCATCACAAGTCAGTGAGCAGGCTGACTACTGGGTGTGGGCTTAAACTAGGGCTGCTAACACCTGTCCAGCCCGAGACTATAGGCACCCTAATGTTCAGGAGATAAGTGGGAAGGGTTTTATTTTTTTTATTTATTTAAAACTTTTATTAGTGGCCTTTCTTACATAGGAAAGTGAATGTAAATAGTAGCAAATTGCCAGAAAATATATAAAACCACTTGTTAAAATCAATAATTTAAAATTGCCAGTAGGCAGAAATCTAATTTAAAAACCCCACCCTGTTTCCAGCTGACTCCTAAAGACTGAGAATCAAGGGGCCAGGTGCACCTTCCCAGGGCTTGGGAGCTGAGCATGGGCAGCCATGCACACACACACACACATCTAAAAGAAAAAAAAGAAGAAAATGGCATTTCAGATGCTTTAAAATTCAAAAATAACAAAATCAGTGGCTGAAATTCCTGAGGTAAAACTAGTACAAGCACAGACTTTTGATCTTATATATCAGGCTAGTAGAGGTTCTTACTTCATTCACAGTTGCTTAGAACTTCATACTGGTCCCGATCACATGCAGAATTAGCCGCACAATAGCAAATGGGTTTGTGACGGGCCACAGATGGACTTCCCCGTGTGATTGCTCCAGTGCGCTCCCATTGCATCAGTGATCCCTTGTTGAGGGGCACCGGAAACATGCAGTGAAGAAAAAAACCCGATTCACCCGCTGTTGCATCTGATCACGCAGTGACGGGTCAAATTACTATGAAGCAAATAGCCTCGCTTCCCCCCTGGCATGTGTGATTGCACTCACTGAGAGGCTTTTGTTCCAGTGTTTTACCAAACACTCTAGTTCTTTTGGTGCCCAAACAGCTGGTACCCTCTTCCCAGTACCCAAACCCCTTGAGAGCCAGTTTGGTGTAGTGGTTAAGTGCGCGGACTCTAATCTGGGAGAACCGGGTTTGATTCCCCACTCCTCCACTTGCACCTGGCTGGATGACCTTGGGCAAGCCATATTTCTGATAAGAACTGCTCTTGAAAGTTTCTGTCATAGCTCTCTCAGCCCCACCTACCTGACAGTGTGTCTGTTGTGGGGAGGGGAAGGGAAAGGAGTTTGTAAGCCGCTCTGAGACACCTTTGGGTAGTGAAGGGTGAGGTATAAATCCAACCTCTTCCTCTTCTTCATCTTCTTCTTCTTTTATCTTGGAACACCAGTATACTTCTTGAGTTGTTCATTGACTTTTAAGGTCTCTACAGGCAGTTTCTAATCACTCCAGACCAGGATCTCTGTACTCCTCAGAGATAACTCTCCCTGTTTGACTGGGTAGGGAATCCTCTCTCGCTAGAAGATCTATCCTCTTTCCTTTGGCTTGAATGGGAGTCTTCTCTACTACCCAAACCTCCTTGCCAAACTCTCCCTTGTCTGTGTTCAAACTTCTCTCAGCTGAATTCAGACTGCATACAGTCAAGGTTGAAATCTTTCTGTCAGCATTAAACCCTATACATGTCTCTTCTCAGTTAAGGCAGGAATCTGACTCTCCTCAGCATCCAGCTCTCTCAAAAAACTTTCTAGTTGTTGGTACAGCACTTCTAAGCCTCTTAAAAAGAGCAGTCCATCACAATAGGGTTTCAAAGGTAGGATAAGAAAACTAAGTACAAAAGCTGTCAAACCATTCTATGTGTTTTGTAAGGGGGCAAATGCCATATAGATCTTCTTTATGATCCTGTCAGTAGTTGCCAGGCCAGTTCTTGGGCTAGGACACCTAAGCAGTTGCTTGAGGCCCATCAACAAAAAGGGTTCTTATGCATTGTGGCTCAGTTAGCCATCAGCTGGGATGTGACTTCTATTACCTCCTGGCACTGTGCTGCTGCTGGCGGGGTCCAAGTGAAGCTGCAGGACTTTGGCTTGTTTGTATCTGGCTGTGCTACTGCTGGCCCAAGAGTTGATGCCTGAAGCAAAACAAAAACAAACCGCTTTGAACCTGCCCTTGTGCGTGCTACTCTGTTATCATTCACTTCTCTGTTGCTTGTAGTTTATTAAAGGGGGAAGAAGGCAAAATGCTCATCCTGTGTTGTTGTTGTTTTTTCCCTGCAGTGATGCAGCCCCAGGAAAGAGGGACTGGAATAAAAATGCCTTTTATTTATTTATTTATTTGAAACATTTACATGCTGATACTTCAAAGTTCTGGTTAGACCTGGTTGAGGAAGCTCAAAAAATAAAACAAGATACAATCATAAAAGCATAACATCAAATCAGTAAAAACCTAGCCATTAAAAAACATATAAAAACACGAAGCATAATCTCTGTCAAAGGCAAACTTCAAGACTTCATTCATTCTGACAGTACTTATATTTGTACAACAGGTTTATCTTTCTTCTTTTAAAAATAAAGGAAGCTGACTTTTACTTAGCTGTGTTTGAAAAGTTTTCCCTGGTGTAAAAATGTCCTACGGTGATAACTTGCCAACAGAGTTCAAGAAGCCAGATACTGAAGAACCAGACAACCTTTTTACACATTCTAGTGTGAACAAGTGATGATGAATGGAAGCTGAGGGTAAAGACTGTGAATATTTTTATTACCTAGTTAGGTTCTTCGTATATCACTCAAGTGGCTGTTTTGGACTCTGCAAAGATTATCAGATTACTAAGAAGGCTGAAATGTATCATAGCAGACACTGAAGCTACCATAAAAATGAAATCTAATGATAATTATGCACACCAGGCTAGTCAACCAAAAACTCTATTAGCTAATGAGATTAGACAGAAATCCTGTCCAGTGCTGATTAATCACACACCAGTGCCAATACACCTTAGTGTAAAAGGGCACCTGACTAAATAAGGGGTGAAAGAACTGACAGTGGAGAATTAGAAATTTGTGCTACTTTAAAACAAAGTATTGAATGAATGCAATTATAATATCTATTACAGAATTCTTGGCAGTAGACTGAGCAGGGACCAAATCTTACACTAGGAATATGGACAATGTATAAATTACTGACCACATCTGACACTGCTGGATACCTTTTCATAGCCTACTGTGAGGGAATTCTTTGCTACAAAAATACCTGAAATTCTGTACCAAGAGACCCCAGAAAAGTTGAATTGCAATGTATGTTAATTTTCTTTTCTTCCCCATCCCCCCGGGGGGAGGTTTTTATTGGGGGGGGGGTTCAGACTACAAAACTACAACAGAAAATATAGGAAAAGGAACTACATCTAGGGAATAAAGAAAAAAAGACCCACAACTAAATAAAAACCCAAGAGTAGGAGATCATACATCATCTTAAAACCATGCTATTTTCAAAAAACTACTAATAATACAATGAATTTAGTCAGTTATGCTAGATTAGTTATCGTTTAACCATCTCTTTAACTGTTTAAAGAAATTCCCAGAGCATCCCCAAGTTATTTCAACATTTTTTCAGGCACAAATCAGAGTCCTTCAGCCCTTATTTATTCTTACCTTTTCTAATTCTCAGTTTATAAGGGCTTTTGGGGCAGCCGTCCCCTTTTCAGAGGGGGAGTCCTTGTCCGAAGACCCCGAGCCCAACTCGCCATCAGATTTGCTTTCTTTTTCCTCCTCTTTGCCCTCTTCTGGTTCCCCAAGCTGTGTCCGCAGAAATTCGCGTGCTTTAAAAACAGAGTCAATCTTTTCTTTTTTATCGTTAATCTTGAAAATGATGCCTTCTGGGGTTAACCACCTGTACCTAATGTCATTTGTTTGTAAGAAAAGGATTAATTCTTTATAGTTCTTTCTCTTCTGTCTTATATCAAATGGAATATCTTTTAAAATCCTGATATTATTGCCCCCAATTTTCTTTTCTTTTTTAATCCCCTGAAGACAGGGTAGCTTTATTTATTTTTGTTACACCTACAAAACTACAGAAAATAGAAAT
>NW_015163648.1:68996-73160 GCF_001447785.1 Gekko japonicus | reverse complement strand
TAACTTTTTTAGTAGTGACGTCCATTTCCTTCACCTTCGCTCCCATTTGCTCTGTTGCTTTTAAGGATTACGTCAGTTGCATCTGCTGCTCTGCCACACTCTGTCCAATTACTGACAGTAGTTGTTTCATGCCAGTGATCTCGTCCAGCAGGGGGCTCAGGGAGTCAGCCAAGAGTTTTAGGAGCTCAGTGACCTCATTGGTTCGAGGACTGGCCCCTAGTTTTGATTTCAGCAGCTTCTCTTTCTCCGGTTTCTTCCCTGCCATCTTTTTGGATTTGTTTACTTTTCAAAAAAGTTGCTAAAGTCTTTGATATTCACCCAAACGCTTTTCTGCACTCTGGTAAGTCTCTTAAAATAGTTTTAGTACCTTATTTTTCCGCTCCCCCCTCTTTCCTTCCGTGTTTTGTCTATGCGCTTGGGAGGGATCCTTCCCCTGCTCACTTTCCCATCACTCTTTAGGGGGGGCAGCTTCTTTTTATATCTTCTTTCTCGCTTCAACCCGACTCACAGTTTGTTGTTGGCCATTCAGCCTCGCTCATCATCATTTCTTTCACCCGATCTCCAACACTTATCCCAGTCAGCAGCACTCGTACCATGTGGTCACTCAGTGGCAGGACCTTCAGGGCGGAGGGGCGCCTCAATTCTCCAGCTTTTGGCCATCGAAGAGGTCACCCCTCAAAAGCCTCCTGGCTGGGAGCCTTTTACCAAGGCTCCGGGGGGGGCGCAACCCGTTGGAGCTCCTCCCACACGCTGGTGTGCAGTTTACATCCCCGGGACGTCCGGGAAATGTGTCTGCCTGTGTGTCACCATAAACCGGAAGCTCTCGCAATCTATGTTAATTTTCAAAGCAACTATGCATATATGTATTAATTTAATAACATGTATTTATTTTGTATTTATGCATATATGTACTTATTGAATGTCATTTATTCTGCTTCTAATAGTCATGGATCCTGCAGTGAACTCCACTGGAAATGTCACAGAGCTGCACTCTGACAATGGAGATTTCACCACTCATTGTTGATATACTTGAAATCTGTTTTTGGAACCCTTATTATGTGTGTGCATGCACATGTGTAGGGATGGGCATGCACCACATTTTTGCAGTTTGGTTTGTGGCTGAACCACAAGCTGAACCATGAGCCCATATGAACCAGGCAGTTGGTTTGGTAACCAACCCCATTTGTATTAGTTCATGAGCCATTTAAAGTTTAAACCCCTGCTTTCTGTTCCCCATGGCTTTGTGAACCAACCCAGTTTGGATCAGATTGTGAGCCATTTTAGCTGGGAGCAGAAAGCAGGGGTTTCCAAACAGGCTTTCCAAGCCATTTAAACCAAACAGCTGACCACTGCTCAGGTGTTTGGAAGCCCCTGTTTCCTGCTCCCTGTGAAAAGCCATGTGGAGCAGAAAGCAGCTGTTTTTCATGAAGAACAGAAAGCAGGGTTTCCTTTTCTTCACAAACTGCATCAAAATCCATGGGAGGTCATGGCAGTTCTTCAGTTCATGAACATCACTTCATGAATTTGTCATGAACTTTAGTTCATCAGCCAGTTCATGCCCATCCCTACACATGTGTATGTTTGTGCATAAGGACTGGGTCTCAAGTTTGCAGTGTAAAATGCCAACAGGTCCTCCCTACCTGCTGTGAATATTTGTGTTTTGACTAAATCCAGAAGGACCATGAAGGCAAGAAAATGTGCTCTCTGTGAGGAAAATTTAAATGATAGCACTGAGGACTGGCTGCCATATGTAGCTCACGCACCAGAGGATTTCTGTTACATGTGCAATGTTTAAAGCGCACACAAATAAAGAGAGCTCAGATCAACTCCTGGGCTTCCCCCTTCTGGGAGCTAATGAGAAACAGCGATCAAATGAAAGTGTAATGGGGAAAGCAGATGGAACATAAAAGAGGAACATCAGTAAATCAAATAATATATTTAAAAGGCCAAAACACCTACCCCCCCATGAAGAGCTGATAAAATATGCACACATTATTTAGAAGACAGACCAAAGTAAAGAAATCGCAATGTGCTTTGTAAAGAGAGTAAAGGAAGTAAAGGAGAGAAACCAATGCACAGCAGTTACCTAATAGACTTTCCCATCTGTCGAAGATACTGATTTTATTTATAAAAATACAAGAATATAAGGGAAATTATATATATATATCTTTTTTACATCTTTACTTGGGTTATGCCCATTTATCCTTGATGTATCTAGTTACTCTTTGTAGGTCTCTGCTATCAGTACCTTCCATATAAATGTGAGGTGATTCACCCTATGAACTCATCTGGTGTATATATTACTGATATATTGAGTAAGAAAACAAATTAACTAAGGCCTTTTGATCTCGAGATTAGCTACTGGTCGTTTACCTGTAGGATTTAATCTGAAATGAAGCTCTAATCACACTAGCCATATCAATGGTTTAAGAAGAGATTAAAATTAAGTTTCTCAAATATGCACTGAATTTAAATTTCATATTTCTGCACAACAGGACTCAGTCCTGAATTCCTTATGCAAGCAAACTTCTCACTGAAATTAATGTTTTCTCTCAATAAATATAATGGAATAGAAGATCCTTTCTTGATAAGGATTAAAAGGGCTTTCAGTTTTCTGCAGTATCCATCGAGCTATTAATTTTCCTTTCAGTGGTCTAGGTAATTTTGTTTATATAGTCATTACGCTTATCTGGGTAGCAAGAACAAAATCAGAACAGTGGCTGTTTGGCTGTTTGACTCTGCTCAAACAGGATGGTCATACTATATATGAAGGCTGTGAACTAATGTTAGGACATTTATGCATGTGGTACAGAAGTTTCCATTTCAGTATTAGAACTAATATTTCTGTGCTAGGTATTAAGATGACAGCAGAAGACTCCTTCAAAAGAAACACACAATTTTCACACTGTAATATTATGTGTGAACATATACAAATGCATTTTAATAATTTGCATAACATATATTTACCTTGGAGGCAAGCCTCATTGACTGTGAAGGAACTTACTTCTGAGTAGACAGGCATAGAATGCTGCTGTGTTTGGAGGGGGCAAAGAAAAATAGTGAGAGAATTAAGCAAGCTATTTGAAGAAACTCACACCATACATACAGAACTGTAACTACCCAAACCATTCATGTGACAACACTTGCACAACTGCCCTTGTGTATACAAAACTGGGGAAAGGGAATCTTATAGTCTCTCTTTAAGCTATAACTGAAGCCAGAATTTATGCACAAAATGCATTAAATGTGCTGTGTCAGTACCCTAAGTGCTGTGATGAGTTCTGCTTTGTGTGTACACTTTTGCTGTTGTGGCTTTGTGTGGTTTCAGAGGTTTTCCCATTCCTGACAGATGTTCCTTCCCTGCTTCTTCTGTTCCCTAGATCTCTGCATGGATTTGGCTGGGTAAGTATCTTGGACTACGGCAAGCCCTCCTCCACCTGGCTCCAAACTCTGCTTGTTTAGCTTTGTCTCTCCCTTTTTGATTACTGGCTGTCCAGATATTTGAGACCCCTGGCTGAGGATCTGGATCTCTGCCTGGGAAGCTTTCACTGATATATAGCCTCTGTTTTCATTTTATGTTTTACTTCCACCTCATCTTCTTCAGCAATGCATATTTCTTAGAATGTTGTTCGAAAGCAAGAAATTGCAAGTAGATAAATAGGGACCACTTCGGTGGGAAGGTGACAGCATTCCGTGCGCCTCGGTGTTTAGTCATGCCGGCCACATGACCACGGAAATGTCTTCAGACAGCGCTGGCTCTTCGGCTTTGAAACGGAGATGAGCACCGCAACCCTAGAGTCGGATTCGACTGGCTTTTGAGCAAGGGAAATCTTTACCTTTACCTATGGGCATCTGAAATACTTGCATCTTAACACTGACATTCTGGTACTCTTGTTGCTAATTCTCTATGCCAGTTATTATTTGTAATTTCTTGAATGTATTGACTATTCCCCTTATTAAAGCTATTTCCCAGAACTTAGTGCTCCCCTCCCACCCTCCCCACGCCAGAGCCGGCGAGGCAGAAGCCTCCGGCCGCGATGTCCCTTCCCCTCCCACCCCCCACACCAGGGGCCGAGGCAGAGTCCTCTGGCTGTGGCGTCCCTTCCCCTAACAACCCCCCCAACGCCAGGCCCAGCGAGGCAGAAGCCTCCGGCCGCGTCGTCC
>NW_015163648.1:67464-68056 GCF_001447785.1 Gekko japonicus | reverse complement strand
TATATATAGTCACTTTGAAAGCAGCAAGGATTTTCACAGAATGAATGCTATTCTTGATCACAGTGAGATCTGTTACATGCATGAAAATCAGCAAAACTATTTCTCTTCATTTGTAGTCTTTATGCAGAGATACAGAATTTAAGGTCTGTACTGGTTACTAAAGGAGCTGCGGTGGCTCAAGTGGTTAAGACAGAACCTTTACCTTTACTTTAATGGTTACTAAACCACTTTATCTCCCTAGGACTGTCTTCCTGGTTGATATTAAAAAGTGACTGTGCATAAAAGCCATTACGATATGGACATATGGCTGATGATCAAAGTAAGTGTATAAAGGGTGTTTGAGAAATAAAGAGGTTTAGATAGCTGCATGCTAATGATACAAAAAAACCCCAAAACACAACTCACCCCCCCCCAAAAAAAAATGTTCCAAAATCAGGGCTCATTCCCTGCAGCTGCACAGGAGCGATGCTCCGGCAGTAAGGAGCCCAGGGGGCAGGCACATGCAGCAAGCCCTGCCCCTTGCTCCCAGCAGCCCTCAGTTGGGCCTTGAGGAGCAAGAAGAAGCAAGGCAAGTTGCAGAGACCCCCCCCCC
>NW_015163648.1:49981-67402 GCF_001447785.1 Gekko japonicus | reverse complement strand
CATTCTTTCTTTCTTTCTTTCCTTCTTCCTCTCTTCCTTCCTTCCTTCCTTCCTTCCTTCCTTCCTTCCTTCCTTCCTTCCTCTCTTTCTTTCCTTCTTTCCCTCCTTTCCTACTTTTTTCCTTCTTTCTTTCTCTCCTTCCCTCATTTCCTTCTTTCCCTCCTTCTTGCCTTCTCTTTCTTGCCTTCCCTCCTTCCTTCCCTTTTTTCCCTCTTTCTTTCTTTCTTTCTTTCTTTCTTTCTTTCTTTCTTTCTTTCTGTCTGTCTGTCTGTCTGTCTGTCTGTCTGTCTGTCTGTCTGTCTTTCTGTCTTTCTGTCTTTCTGTCTTTTTCTTTCTTTCTTCGCAGATCTGCACATCCCCCCCCCCATAGCTAGCAATCCAACACAATCCAGTGGCACCTTTAAGACCAAGGTAAATTGTTTAAAAGGTTTAGAAATCTGAATACTACATGTCACCTCTCTTTACTGAACCTCACTACCTTCAGCCTCAGTATACTGACTGCTGCAACATTCTTTTCAGACAGGGGACATGTTGGAAGCAAATTCATTCATGCCTTGCCCATAGCTCTAAAGCCATGCCATCTCATTACATTTAGCAGAATCACTGTCACAGACCCTTCTGATTTTCCTGCAAGAATATATGAGGATTTTTATACCTTAGTGGATGTTTTAAAAATACTTATTCCACAAAAAGTTAATTACTAATTAGAAAATTAATTTATACAATATAAATTAATTTTATCAAGCATAAGAGCAGTAAAATACTTTAAGTGCTTTTGGCTCATCTGAGTTTTAAACAAAAGAATGATTTGATTCACATCATCCTTTGAATTCTTGGTTTCTATACCTTGTATTCCTCCCATGAGGGCCTCTTTATAAAGCAATTTTGCAATTAGGAATAAATTGCTTTGAAGACTGACACTTTTTCCATTTTAGAAGTATAAAAATGGCCTACCTTTTTTATTTGAGTAGGTTCCATTTGTTTTCAAAGACAGATTGGAAAGAGACTGCAGATATAATTTTGGAATAATTGCATTTAATACGTTTGGTTACAAAAGGCTGAATTATATACACTTTACTTTCCCTTTGAAGCTATTACCGATCTTCAAAACTCCCAGTAGTTTAAGATGACACTGCCTGTAGTGTGGAATTCAAGAGAGCTTGATGCCAACATTATAATACAAAACTGCTTCTTGCTCATTTTAACCTAGAATTAACATAAAGACATAAAAAGCATTGAATTCGATCAGACAACTTACCTATCTAGCCCGCTATCTTATCTCCAGTAAGTGTCAGTATATGATATTGTAACACATCAATCTGATTCTAAGACCAAATGCTAGGCAATCTTCTCTTCATCCTTGGAAAACAAAAAAGATTATTCAGCTAGGGTTAAAACCAATATCCCATTAACTCTCATAGACCCTCCTCTCTCAGGACATTGTATGGAATGGGACACTCTAACAGTAAGGACTTGGGATGATACTGCTTCAAGAGCCTGTGATTCCAGTCCCTTCACTTGTTCTAACCATGATGTCTACAAACAACAACTACGTTCAGGAAATAATACTGCCACAAGTCATGGAGGTATGTCCTTCTGCAATGGACTACATGTTTGACTTGAAGAAGCAGGACTGCTGAGAAGGGGATACGGGGGGGAGTAAAAATTCCTGGGGGGCAAGGCAGCTGGAGGGCCTCTGAAGTCAGCATCATGCTGCATTCACAGAATGCATGCACCTTTTCTCTCTCCTTCTAATGTAGTTTTGCAGTGCAGCTGCTGAGGACACAGGGAAGGCAGAGTACAGTAAACTGGAGTTGTTCTGACTTTGTTGGTCAGGCCTTTTTGCAATGTTTACTAGGAGGCTGAGGGAAACCCTTGCTTCTCAGACCCTGTTAAACCCATCAGCCAAGCCAGCAAGACAAGATCAGCCAGGACAAACTACAGCCCTTGCTAGGATGCAGCGTTCTAATAAGGTTATCTCCAGCACTCTATGGTTTCCCTCTTCCTTTAATTCCACCCAGCTCCACAGTTTTATCTGCACATCCAGATCTTGCAAAGGGGCAGCTCTGTTAGTATGTGGTAGCAAGAAACCCCAACCAAAAATGTTTGTTGACTTTTCCTTCATTGCTTTAGCTCTTTCCCACACTTTTTTCCTCCTTCATTTTGCTCACTTCCTTTCATGATCTGCCATTCCTCTATCCCCATTTCTATTTCCCCTACCTTATTTTTTCTGTCCTGGACTCAACTCCTTATCCATCCTGGCTGGCAATTTAGAGTGTATTTAATATGTAGTACAGCAGGAAACCTTTGCTAATATTTTGAACAGAAGGGGAGAGTTAATATATCCCCATAATCTATCACAGTAGTAAAAGGATGCAAAGTAAAAAAAGAAAAGAAAAAAGGATTGGGCACCCTTTCCATGCATGATAATAGAATGTTGATCTGCGTAAATTACAATAAATGAGGAACAGAAGTTAGAATTTAACTGTAGCTTCCATTGCAGATAGCATGGGGCGGCGGGATTCTGGAGATACCCTGGATCATGATACGAGTCCTTTCATTTTTGGCCCTGGAATTCCCATGATCATCCTGAAGCTGGTGGCCAGTGTTGAGATTCCTAGTTGTATTTTCTGATGTGTTGTGTCTGACACAAATGGACAGACACATGGGCATATGGATTCTTTTATTATTATAGACGCATGGTTACAGCCAGAAAAATAATTTGCTTTGTTATTATATTTGGTTTGGATCAGAGTCATATGGGAGTCCCAGATGGAATATTTTTCCTGGGGGCCCATAGTAGCTCTTGGCAACCCTGTGAAGGAGTAGTATTCCTAAAGATGCTAATATTTTCATTAATTTATTTTTACTATATCTCACCTTTCTACTCTCACAAGAGCCACCAAGCAAATTGATGAACAGGATGAATCATTGGGATATTTGGTTAATATAGCAGAGTTTGCTCAGTCATAGAAGCATGATACTGAGTGCAGTAAATAAATTTCCCAAGAAATGTATTGCAAAAAGATCAATTTACATTTATTCAAGTAGATCCAATTCACATCCGGGTCAAAAGAAGAGAAAGAAGCCTAATCCAAAGAGTACTTTCCCTATCACAAATGGTCAGTTGTTTGGCATTTTGTATGTGGGAATATGAGGGCACTGCATCTACAGCTGAGACCTGCAGAGACATGTGTCTCCATGGAAGGCCATGTGAAGAGAGAGTGAGAGGACAAAGGGTCAGAGGGCAGCTCCCAGATTAAGACAAAGAGAGGAAACCCATTCAAGGAGATACTTGTTGTGATTAATTGTTATTAATGTTTTTATTGTTTTTACGATGTTTTGTATGGGCTTTGCCCCTTATAAGCCGCCCTGAGCTTGCTTTGCGGGGAAGGCAGGGTAAAAATCCCAATAAATAAATAAAATAAATAAACATCTATACACACTTAAAGTGATATAGCACCCTCCAGCGTCTGGCATGCTGAGTTGCTCACTCCAACATGAATAACCTGGGCTATCACTAGGAGAATCTTCAGCAAATACTTGGTTTGCTGAATTGTAAATACAATCTGTAGTGGAACATTTTCTCATACAACAAGTATCCCAACCAGTTCCAAAAACTGCTTGCTTCGCAGCTTTCTGATGTCCTGAGAACCTTTCAGAACAGTATATCTGGAGATCATCCAATAAATTCTTGGTTCCTTGAAAAGCTTCTTCTAAGGGAGGAAATTTGTCTTAGTGGAGAGCTGCCAGCTGGAGTTGGGCCAGATGTGTACAATACAAGATAAATTTTGCAGAAGTCCATCTCTAATGTTTATCCTTAGCTCCTGGCATCAAATGGTGAAGCAGAGAAATGGATTTGGATGAGTTTTCCTCTTGGCTAATACCATTCATTCTACTAGACACCATCTATCAGCCACTAATGCTGTATGACTTCAGTTCAGTGATAAATACGTAGGGTTTCCATTCAAGCTCCAACAAACTGAATGGAAGTTGCACGGAAACAGTATTTGTAGATTGCTCCCATTACTGGTATGCTTCTGTGGTTGCTATTTGAATCTATGAATCTAGGAATGTTTGTGCATTTACAAATTAATTTCACAACTATACAAGTGGTTCCAGTGAGGACTCTCAATTGACCTGTGCTCTGGAAAAAAGCCCAGGAAGTAAAAAAGAAGTTCTTTGTAGGAAGAGTGAAATACATATAATAACTAAATACTTGGAGAGCTCACAGCCTCCCGATAAAGTGCACACTTTGTAGGATTAAGGCCCCAGATCCCTGACATCTCCAATTAAAATATCTTCTGGCCCATAATGAAAACTTTGGGTAGAACTGTGACTCAGTGGTAGGATACCTGCTTTACACACAGAAGGTCTTAGGTTCAATCTAACGGTAAAAGGATCTGGTAGTAGGGGATCTGAAAGTTCCTCACCCAAGACCCTGGGAAAGCTGCTGTCAGGGATGGCCCAAGGACTACGTGACCACTGCTCTCCTTTCCCCTGAGGAGGTGTAGTGAAAAGCTGCTGCCTTTTTTTCTTGTCCCCCCTGCACTGGCACTGCAGTGAGGTGAGGCAGCACCTGCTCTGCTTGCCACCCCCACTGCAAGGAGGTATTGAGGTGAAGTGAGGAGGCATGGCAGTGAGGCAGCACCGACCCTACTCCCCTCTCGCACCCCAGTGAAGTGGGGAGGCAATGAGGTGATCCAAAGTGAGGAGGTACAGTGGCCATATATAGCAATGCAGCTCTCACACTCCTCACCCCCTGCACCTTAGTAGCAAGGCAAAGCAGTGCCACCCCACTTTGCTATCCCATCCTGACTGCTACAGGAACCTGCTATCACCATTTGCCTCTCCGTGAGGTGGCAAAAAAGAGGGTTGGAGTGGGCCCGCCTCCCCCTTGATGAAGGGAGGTAAAGAGCAGGCTCCTGCTAGCTGCCTGCTGGGGTTGGGGGGTACCTCCCAGGCTGGCTCTTGCTGTGGCAGACCCAGGTGCCATGAATGGGCAGGGAGAGGTGTAATAGGACTGAAAGGCACCCTGATACCCTAGGCAATCTGACACCCTAGGCAATCACTTACTTGATAGGTTGGCCCTGGCTGCTATCAGTCAGACTAGAATAGTTTGATTCATTATAAGGCAGCTTCATGTGTGCTCAAATGAACATGATACTTTGTATCATGGTAATTTTAAAAGTTACAAACACACCAGGAGAAGGTTTTTACTTTGTATCATGGTAATTTTAAAAGTTATTCTGACATGCAGCTTGTTATTAAATAAGATGGAAATTTTCCCATTAGTAATTTTCTCCAAAACACATACAACTCCACAATCCATGAAGTACTAGCCATTATTTCGCGTGTAGTTCCTTCCAGTAACTTTAATCATCTTCCCAACCGTACTCTTCCTGTTGGGTTCTCTCTCTATCCTCCTGTTTAAGCTATCATAGTTGGGTTCGAAAACAGTATGAATAAATGCTGAGATTAACAATGTACAAAATGGATTTCAGTTTCAAAGGGCCTCAGGAAACAAACCAGATCTTTGCAGAGAGGTGCTCTCAATGGAGAGGACAGCTGCAACGATAAGAGTTTACTGGCGCTGGTGTAAAACAAACAGTTTGTCTTGGCAGGGATTTGGCAGGCAGAGACTGTGCCTGCTGAATTATGGGCTTATTACACACAATTATGTGTGTTTATAAAAGAGAAAGTGGCAGTCATAGACACAGCTGACTCCAACATCTATTCTCTGAGCTGGTGACAGGTAGAGGAGGGGAGTGTTGTAAGTGAAGCCAGCCAGCAGTCATTAGGGCTTAAATGGGTTCATTAAAAGAGGATTCATTAATAAGACTTGTTCACTAAAAGCCAGAAATTGCCTGTTAAGACTGTAAGAAAAGTGATAGGTAGGGCAACCATAGATGGAGAGATCCTGCTCAAAGCACATGCCATCACCATAACTATTATAAACTGGATTTAAGATAACACTGACTTTTTGTGGTGTTGATTTCCATGCCACTATGTACTTTTTTCTAAAGAATGTAGTCTTCTACCAAGCATTCTGGACTGCTGCTGTGTGCCAGAACCAGTTTCAAAATAGGCAAACATTGGTTACCTTGTGCAAAGTAGTGAATCACAGAAAGACTGTTAAAAGCATTACCCTGCTGTTGGCAACTGCCTTTGGTGAAAGTTGGTCCACCAGCCTTCCCTATGTATAATGGAGGATTAGGCAATCACCATTAGGAGCCAAGCAGGAACTGTTTGTGCCTCCTTCAAATTGCTGTGCGTGTGTGTGTATGGGGGAGTTACCTGCTTCATATTCTTTTCCTGAGCTGCACTTCTGCATATAGTCTTGATCTTTTGACTGGTTAGGATATAACTACTTTAGGCAGGAATTGCACAAGGAGGAAGAGCCAACTGGCAAATACTCTCACCGACCATTGGCTTGGATGTGCACTTGGATATAACCAAGCCAAACAGATATCTGACAAATATCTTGTGGGTATTTTTTCCAGATATAATAGAGTCTCACAAATATTATCTGGGATTTTTCAGGATACAGAAAAATGGGTCCCCCAAAATTTTGGAAATATTCAGGATTAACCAGGAGTATCAGGAGCCAGTGTTTGCAGCCTCTGAATACTATGGGCTTCCCCCCCCCTTTCCTTTTCCCCCCTTCTCTCCCCCACCCCCATAGTTCTGTATCTCCCAGGACTTGGTTTTCGCGGGTTGTTTAGGTAAGATTCTTTCGGTTTCAAGGTTTTTTTTTTTTTTTTAAGTTTGTTCTTTGTTGGAGGTGGTTTGTGTCAGGTTGAGATTCTTGTGTTTTACATATATTGAGATCCTCAGGTTTTACATAGGTTCAGATTCTTGTTCCTTGCCTAGTTTCAGATTCTTGGATTTTACTTTAGTTGGGCTCAGCAATAGCTTCGAATAGCCTTCCCATGGGGGTGGAAATTCTCAGCCCCCCCCCCGAAACAATGGATGATGATTGGGGCACCTTGTTCAGGGGGCCATAATATTGGACCCCTTGGCTCAATTTACTTGAAATTTGGGGCTTATTCAAATATACAGGCACCAGCAGCACCCCTGCAATTTTGATTCCAGTACCTTAAAAAGCACCCTCCCCAGCCCCCTGGAAAGATTCCCCTCAGGGAACAATAGAGCAAAAAAATATTGGACAGCACCCTGCCTCCACCAAATACCATACCACAATCTGGAACCTGGGAACCCAGGAGTACTGATATTTTGGGGCTCCAGTCTATCTGGATCCAAAAAAAACCCCCCTTCCCCCCCCCCCCCTGCACACCCTTAGCTTGAACACATGGGGGGATTGAGGCAGGGATGCCCTTGGTGGTTGAAAAACATTAATTGACCCCTTAGTTGACTGAATGGCACATGGGTGTCCTCTCAACACTGTTTTATATGCAAGTGACGAAAGGTTTGGAGCCAAAAAACCTCTGGTACACACGGTTGGTTGTTTGTTAGCAGCAGCTCATGCTTATTTGGGTATGTCTGTATATATGTAAAGTACTGTCAAGTTGCAGCCAACTTATGGTGACCCCATAGGGTTTTCAAGGCTCTTGCCTTGAAAACCCTATGGGGTCACCATAAGTTGGCTGCAGAGATGGTTTGTTATTGCCTGCCTCTGTGTAATGACCTTGGAATTCCTTGGTGGTTTCCCATCCAAATGCTAACCAGAGCCATCCCTGCTTAGTTTCCAAGAGCTGACAAGATCGGGCAAGCCTGGGCCATTCAGACCAGGGCACACTAATTTAGGGATGTTTAATTGATGCAAATCAGCCATTACTCAGCTAGTTAACTGGTGTTTCACATACTCATTTGGGGAGTTTTATAACAACATTTTTTTTCATCAAATGAACATATTCTTTATGAAAACAATCGGTTAATGTTGAAACTCTTTGAAAACTGAGCATATGTTGATTATTGAGCACTTGAAGTGAAAGGCCAGGCTGTAGATGAGGAAAAGACACCAGTAATTAAACTGAAACCACTTTGCTGCTACTACCTCAATTCTCAGGGGAAATGATTCCAATAAATAAGGTTATGTGGATATTGTGGGAAAACAGGGCTTTTAAGTAGTTATTTCTGTCCAGTGTGAGAATGAGGACATTACACAGCCATCCCATATCTCCTGCCCAGTGAGGCTTCTCCACTTTTACATCCGAATTCTGTCTTTCTCTCTCTCTAAGTATTTTCACTCCCATCAGCTAAGGTTCCAGCCTGAAGATTAGTACTTAGGCACCCTTTGCCACTTTGGCACTTAAAGGCTTTTCTTCATGTTTGTATTTCCCTCTCATTTGCACTTGCTATTAAAGAGACTAACACACTTAGTTAAGCACACTAGGGCAGTAGGGTTTAACAGTTGCCACTCCCCCTTCTGCTACTGGTATACATGGAGTGAACAGAGGTTTGACATGGGTCACAGAGATCAAAATGACAGCATTAAAGCGTAAGAAAATAAAAAGTGTGCACTACATCTGCAAACACAGTGCACTGAGCTAGGCTAAAAAGAAATGTGAATAAAACACAACTATTCTAATCCCTGACTCTTACAGATGATAATAAGAGAGAGGCATTATAACTTTTGGAGCTGTGAGCTATGAAAAATTATCCATTGCTTTGGTTTCAGTATCTATGGTCATCCCTTATTTTATTTTTGTCACAGAAAATGTCTGTGCAGTGTCTGAGAACAATACACCCTAGCCCAAACTGGGAAATAGGAGTACTCTCTTCATTCATTTACATTATTTTTAAGTTGCTTCATAACGACTGATGCATGTGCAACAGACCAGAAAAGTATAATTATGCATTCAACCAAATATCTTCAAAATATTACTAAACTTGCAGCCCCAATGAATACCCTAACACAAGAGCATCAGCAATGTCAGCACATCCCAACGCTGCTAGTTAGCATCCTATGCATGTTCTGCATAGAGGAAATGTGCAAAGACTCCTCTCTATGGTGAGAAAGCATAGCAATTGCACTGGAGTCCACAGCAACCCTGCTAAAGCTAACTGATAATTGAATTATGTGCTTACAGTGCACCTATGATAAGTAGACAGAAACAGCAACAGTGCATGCTGACATGGCCATGTTCCCCTACGTCAGAGTACCACTGCTCACATGTGGAATACAACAACAGCTAGTGTACTCTGAAAGCAAAAAGACCAGATTAAGAACACAAATACATAGGTATGAAAGAGAATATTGTGATCTGCCACTGTGTACATGGTCTAGATCCTGAATGGTTACAGACTGTGGCTCTATCTTGTGGACACCATCGGGGATTCTTAGGCATTACAAAATCCTGGGGGAAAGTCTATGTTGTTTTCTGTTTTGAAGTGCTTACTGACATAATCATCAGCAGGCATCTTGTTTTTCTTTGATTCTCCTGATTTCCCTGGGCAGTGGCATTTTTCCCTTTCAACAGGATCCTTGTAAAGCATCACTATTGAAGAAAAAGCCCAGAGAAATAATTTTTAAGGCACACACCTTCTGCTCTGAGCTGGAAAGCATTTTCAAAGGAATGAGAGACCCTTCCTATCGGGATCTCCTTAAATAGCAGTAGTAAATTATTACTACAACTGATTACCAGGATGAAGACCTGTGTCTCAGAGCAGTTGAACATGCAGTCGCATATACATGTGTTCTAGTTTTTTGCAAAAAAACCCCACACCCTATTCAAAGATTGCAGTGGTGGGGGGAGTTTTCTGCAAAGAAAGCTTTCTTTACTTTGTGATGGGAGACAATGGACTGCAACAAGGAAGGATGGCAAATGCAGAGTTTTCAGTAGAAAGGTTAAAAAATGTTTTCAGTCAGTCAGTGTAAGAGTATGTAAAGAAACTAGATTTTTTCAGTTAGAATCTTTGTTTCAAAAGGTCGGGACTTGGCAGTCTCTTGCCATGTTGTAGCCATTCCCCCCATAGGAAACAGTGAAGAGAAATGCAATGAGGGGCACCTACATCTGGTGCCTGTAAAGTCAACCCCCTTTACCCATTCTGCTTGAAACTTGGTGGTCTTTAGATTTCAGGGAGGACGACATCCTGTTCAAACCTGGTGCCAGTATATTTAAAAACAGCTGCACCAGACCCTCCAATTGGTTCCCAAATTGAAAATAATGGATCCCCAAAAATCCAACACATATCTGAATCTCAAATTGGCACTGTCAAGCATGAAAATCAGGAGAAAATGATAAAGGTCCCCCTCCTCCCAAATTCCAGATCTAAAATTATAATGATTTTTCCCCCCTCAGAGCACTCTTGTATTTGGGACATCTGTCACCTTAAGAATAGATTCCGTTTCTTTGTTGGCTGCTGCTTTGTGTTACTATTCCTTCTTTTCTTCTGTTTCCAAACAGGAAAGTATTCATGCACAGCTTGTGTATTGTCTATTGTATACTATGAATCAGCATGTGCAAAGAAGTCAAATTCAGATTGTGCCACTTCATTTTAAATACATGAATCAAAGTCTTTGTTACGGGAAATTATTTAACTTGTTATATTAGTCAATAAATCTGACTATCATTTCCAGTGGATTCAATGGATACAAAATCACTGGAATGAAACACAGGTTTGCTCTGAGGGGGGAAAATCATTATAATTTTATACCTGGAATTTTGGGGGGACACCTTAATTCTTTATTCCTGATTTTCATGTAGGACAATACAGGTTTGGGATTCTGTTGTTTAATATGAGAAAGAAGTCAAGGTAGGAGAAAACTGCTGAATTTCACTGAGTGCAATTGAATGGATGGGCACTGAAATAGAGCATGAGGCAGTCAACATTTAACTCCCATTACTCATGCACTCCATGAAGGTGCCTCTTCTTTACAATATCTTGCTTAACTCGATTTCTTACAGCATTTTTTCATCCAGCCTAGTTCTTAAAAGTCCAGTATAACCTTGGGGAAGAGCAGGGATCCCTTCCACTCCTTTATAAAATATTATAGGGACCTTTCTAGCCCATAGTGAAGCTTAAATAAAAGAAAGAGATGGGAGGATGTGGATTACTAGTTGTTCTTACCCTACTTCTCAGGTATGCTTTAGCTACAGTGGGGTAAGGCACAGGATTGACCTTTCTAGCCCATAGTGAAGCTTAAATAAAAGAAAGAGATGGGAGGATGTGGATTACTAGTTGTTCTTACCCTACTTCTCAGGTATGCTTTAGCTACAGTGGGGTAAGGCACAGGATTGAGTGTAGGTGGGCAATTTTCTCAGTGGAGGGTGGTAAGCAGTGGGGTACCGCAGGGATCAGTACTTGGTCCACTGCTTTTTAACTTGTTCATTAATGATTTGGAGATGGGAGTAAGCAGTGAAGTGGCTAAATTTGCGGATGATACAAAGTTGTTCAAGGTGGTGAAAACCAGTGAGGATTGTGAAGCACTCCAAGGGGATCTGTCAAGGATGGGCGAGTGGGCATCAACATGGCAAATGGGGTTCAATGTGGCCAAGTGCAAGGTGATGCACATTGGAGCCAAAAATCCTAAATATAAATACACATTGATGGGGTCTGAACTGGCAGAGACTGAGCAAGAGAGAGATCTTGGAGTTGTAGTAGATAACTCACTGAAAATGTCGAGACAGTGTGTGACTGCAATAAAGAAGGCCAATGCTATGCTGGGGATTATTAGGAAGGGTATTGAAAACAGATCAGCCAATATAATAATGCCCCTATATAAATCAATGGTGAGACCTCATTTGGAATACTGTGTGCAGTTCTGGGCACCACACCTTAAAAAGGATATTATAGCTTTGGAAAAAGTGCAGAAAAGGGCAACTCGAATGATAAAAGGGTTGGAACACTTTCCCTATGAGGAAAGGTTAAAGCGCTTAGGGCTCTTTAGCTTGGAGAAAAGACGACTAAGGGGTGACATGATCGAGGTTTATAAGATTATGCATGGGAAAGAGCAGGTAAAGAAAGAGGTACTTTTCTCCCTTTCTCACAATACAAGAACTCGTGGGCACTCCATGAAACTGCAGAGCGGTCGGGTTAGAACGGATAAAAGGAAGTACTTCTTCACCCAAAGAGTGATTAACACATGGAATTCACTGCCACAGGAAGTGGTGGGTGCTACAAGCATGGACGGCTTCAAAAGGGAATTAGATAAGCATATGGAGCAGAGGTCCATCAGTGGCTATTAGCCACAAGGTATAGCTAGGGGCTCTGGGGCAAGTGATGCTCTGTCTTCTTGGTGCTTGGGGGGGGGGTCAACAGTGGGAGGGCTTCTAATGTCCTGGCCCCACTGCTGGACCTCCTGATGGCACTGGTATTTCTGGCCACTGTGTGACACAGAGTGTTGGACTGGATGGGCCTTTGGCCTGATCCAACATTGGCGTCTCTTATGTTCTTATGTGGTTTAAATCACATGTTGAGCTGTACATGCACTGAATGTAATGTTAAAATTACTCAATGCATATATAAGGAAAAACAAGCGTTCACTGTACATTGATGTTCACTGCAACTTGTTAATACAGCTTGTGTGGGGGAGGAAGGATGATGGAGCTGAAGACTGCACTTTTATAGGACTGTTGATTGGTGGTGAGAGATAGGGGTCAGCCTAAGTATTAAGAACAAAAGAACGTAAGAGAAACCAGTGTTGGATCAGGCCAATGGCCCATCCAGTCCAACACTCTGTCACACAGTGGCCAAAAATACCAGGTGCCATCACCAGGTCCACCAGTGGGGCCAGGACACTAGAAGCCCTCCCTATGTTGCCCCCCCCCCCCCAAGCACCAAGAATATAGTGCATCACTTGCCCTAGACCTAAAGTTCCTATCTATACCTTGTGGCTATTAGCCACTGATGGACCTCTGCTCTATATGTTTATCCAATTCCCTCTTAAAGCCATCCATGCTTGTAGCCATCACCACCTCCTGTAGCAGTGAATTCCATGTGTTAATCACTCTTTGGGTTAAGAAGTACTCCCTTTTATCCATTCTAATCTGACTGCTCAGTAATTTCATTCAGTGCCCATGAGTTCTTGTATTGTGAGAAAGGGAGAAAAGTACTTCTTTCTCGACCTGCTGTATTCCATGCATAATCTTGTAAACTTCGATCATGTCACCCCGCAGTCATCGTTTCTCCAAGCTAAAGAGCTCCAAGTGCTTTAACCTTTCTTCCTAGGGAAAGTGTTCAAACCCTTTTATCATTCTAGTTGTCATTTTCTGCACTTTTTCTAATGCTATAATATCCTTTTTGAGGTGTGGTGACCAGAACATTATACAGTATTCCAAATGAGGTTGCATCGTTGATTTATACAGTGGCATTATGGTACTGGCTAATTTGTTTTCAGTTCCCTTCCTAATAATCCCCAGCATAGCGTTGGCCTTTTTTAATTGCAGTCATACACTGTCTTGATATTTTCAGTGAGTTATCTATTACAAGATTTCTCTCTTGGTCGGTCTTTGCCAGTTCGGATCCCATCAACGTATATTTATAGTTAAGATTTTTGGCCCCAGTGTGCATCACTTTGCACTTGGCCACACTGAACCCCATTTGCCATGTTGATGCCCACTCACCCATCATTACCATATTAAAGGATAGTGATGGGCACGTGGTTCGTGGCTTACCCAGTTCGCAAACCACAAACCATCACCAGCTTTTAAGAGTTAAATGAACCAGTTCAGTTCATGAGATTTGTGATGTGGCATAATCCCCACACACACACATTCTAGAGAAACCAAACGTACAGGAGATCTCCGGCTGATTCTCCTCTACCTTCCATCCAAGATTGATGGTGATTGGATTTACAGGGTCTGAGTTATGCCCCCCACAAAGAAGGAGCCCCCTATCTACCATTGTTTCTAATGGAGGGGGGAAACAGGGGGGGAAAGCAATAGAAGCCCAGCAGAACAGAATCAAAGTCCCAAAGAATCTCTGCAGTAGAAACTGAAGGTGGGGGCATTTTTGCAAGCTCAGCAGAATCAGTGCCACTGTGGCAGTGGAAACCCTACAGTATTGAGGTCAAAACAGAAAATCTATGCAGTAGAAACTGAAGGGGGATTTTTGCAAGTCCAGCAGAACCAGTGTGATGTACTAGTGCTCACCAGAACCCAGTGCCATTTTGGCAATGGCAGCACAACAGGACTGATATCTAGCACAGAATTACACTCCAAGCAAGGGGAGCTTGCAAGCCCAGCAGAACCAGTGTGATATACTAGTGCCCAGTAGAACACAGTGCCAAAGTGCCAATGCCAGCTCAATCACAATCCAGGCAGGGGGGCATTTTTTTGCAAGCTAAGCAGAACTAGTACAATGTACAGAGTACCCAGCTGTACCAGTGCAATCAAAGAGTGCCCAGCAGAACCCAGTGCCAATGTGACAATGCCAGCTTAACAAGACTAATGTCAAGCACAAAATCACAATCCAAGCAAGGGGTTGCAAGCTCAGCAGCACCAGTGCATTATACTGGTGCCCAGAAGAACCCAGTGTCAATGAGGCAATGCCAGCTCTATTACAATTCAAGCAGGGGGCTTTTTTGCAAGCCCAGCAGAACTAGTATAATGTACAGAGTACCAGGGCAATCACAGAGCACCCAGCAGAACCCAGTGCCACTGGCAATATGTGCTTGAAAGGTCTGATCTCAAAGCACAGAATCACAAATCCAAGCAAGGGGGTGCTGACAAAGTGGGGGGGACCCTCTTGAAACTGACATTACTAGTGTAAAACTGACTACCATGTTTCCAAAACTAGAGAATCCCACACCCTTGCTTTGAAGTTTGGTAAACATTTTGTCTGAGTAGTAACAGTCTCTCTAGAAACGTGTGCATTCATGAACCGGCATGAACCTCCACAAACTGCTTGAAAGTTCATGGAAAGTTCATGCTGGTTGACCTGCCATGAACTTCCATTTACAAACCATGAACCACCCAAAATTAGTCATGAACTTTTGTTCATGAGCCAGTCTGTGCCTATTCCTATTAAAGGGGGAGATCAAATTATCACCACTCTACTCCTCAAAGTTAATGTTGAAATGTCCAGTTCCTTCCACCTTCTTGCTTTCATCACTGTCAGACTTTTTAAAATCTCCTCCCCCCCATGTACATTTCTTAAAGTAAGCCTTTGGGCATGCGCAGCTGTTAGTCTAGAATTAAAGTTCATCTCCAGACTACAGAGACGAGTTCCCCTGGGGGAAAAAATTGCAGCTTTGGAGGATCAACCTTGTAGCATACTATAAGGTCTAGGAGAAACCGAAGTCCCTCCCTGGTCACCAATCCTAAATCTCCAGGAATTTCCAAAGTCAGAGTTGGCTTTGGAGTGGCCTAAGCCTTCATAGGTTTTCAGCATCCAAGATTTGTATGTGAGGAATTAGGACACTATGAACCATTAAGGGCTGAAGCAAGCTACTTTCCTGACTGTTATCTTGTTTTTAAAAGCTGACATTCAAGTGCTCTCAATGTTCTGGAATTCCAGGAAGGCAGTGACTATGCTCAGTTTTCGTTGGATCATTGGAGGTGGGGGGAGGGTCTTCCTTTAATTATTTTTTTTAATGTCTGCAGTCATGGAAATCCCCATGAGTGTGCAGAAATGCCTGTCTTGCTTATAGTTGGTTCTGTTCTGCTGCTACTAATAGGTTAACAAAATTGTTTTTCAAAGACAAAGGTTAGCAGGGGAGAATATGGGGAAGAGACAATAGAGCAATAGCTGAGGAACTTATTGCTGACTGTGTTTCTCTTCCTGCTAACTCTGGTGTGCCCAGAACCATGAACCAAAGGGCTTTTGGCCTTCAGCAATTAGCCTGAGGGCTGTAGCCTAGAGCTGGGAGAGAAAGGGCAGAGTTGAAGACCTGGTCTGTACTCAGACACCCCCTCCCCACTTTTTTTTGGTTATTTCTGTTATAAGTATTGTAAACCACATTGGGGGTGGTGGAGAAAAGTGGGATACAAATTGGGGAGAAAAGTGAGATACAAATAACTAGTTAAATAAAACAAGTGGGGATCTGCAAGGAAGTTGCAGGGAGAGAGTATTCCATCCTCCTGCCATTCCTTTCTCCCCTCTCACCCACTTCTTTTCTTTTACTCATGCCCTTTCATTTTCTGTCTCCCTTCACCTCTTCTTCCTTGTCACTTTCTTTTTCCCTTCTTCCCTGTCACTCATGCCCCTCTTTCTGTCTCCCCCAGCTCTTCTTCCCTGCCACTCATTTCTGTCTTTCTTCTTTCCTGTCACTCATGCCCCCACCTTCTGTTTCCTTTACCTTTCCCCCTGTCCCTCAGCCCCCCCAGTTTCTGTCTCCTTTGCCCCTTCTTCCCTGTCATTCAGGCCCCTCCACTTTCTGTCCGTCTTCACCCCTTCTTCCCTGTCATTCATTCTCCATTGCTTCAGTCTTCGCCCAACTGCCCCTTTGTCATCCCTCCATCCTTCCCCCTTCTATCCCAAGCTCAGACCAAACATTTGGCTCCTGACCTCCCCCTCCCTTGCTTGGCTCCAGCCAGCAGAGTAGCGTTGTTTGCCAGGAAGCTATGAGGGGATTCTTTGTTGCATAGAGGGAAAGGGGCAGCTAGAGGCAGCAGTGGCTCTTCCTTTTCGATCACTTGCCTGAACTCTGTGGTGAGGGAGTGTAGCTGTGGTGGTTTCTGTCATGGCTGGATCATTGTCATCTGGACGGGTGAGCCACCATGCCTGCTCCTCCCCGCACATCCCAGATGGGGATAAACTGAGACTCTTCTTCTCTGCCTGCCTGAAACTTGATTGAGGGGGACAGCCAGTAACAGTAGCTGCAGTCTCATTATTGTCTTTCTCCTCATTGTCTGCAGCAGCCAGGTAGCTGTCATCATCCCTCTTCCCCTTCCAGACACCTTCTCACATGCTTGCCTGCATTTAGAGAACAGTTCTCTGCACTTGCTCAATCAACTGCTCTTTGTTGGGGGGCTCTTTTCTTCTACCTTTTAGTAGCTTTAGGGTTTTTCTGTAAGCCTGACTATGATCAGGACTGTGCTGGATGGCATAAAAATAAGAGCAGGAATAAGGCCTGTTGTGGAAAAAATACAATGAGCTCTAGAAAAGCCGACCATAGCCCTTGCCGCAGATCATCCAAAAATACGTCCATGCCCATCTCGGACAAATGGACACCATCCTGCCTATTTTCTCCAGGAGAACTAATCTCTGCCATTTTAAGAGCAGTTGTAATTCTGAGTGATCTCCAGCCCTCACCTGGAGATTGGCAAGAATGGTTCCCCAGGAGGAAATGGCTGGTTTGGAGGGTGGAGTCTATGGCATTGTACATATCTGGCGTCCCACCCCTCCTCAAACCCCACCCTCTCTAGGCTCTACCTCTCAAATCTCCTGGAATGTCCTAACTTGGAGTTGGCAACCATATCTCCTTCCCAGCCAACCATTAACCTAATGTTATCTGCCCCTTTGACTTCAGCTTTCCATCTCCTCCCCCACCTGCAGCCTCTACCTAGGAAAACT
>NW_015163648.1:49228-49905 GCF_001447785.1 Gekko japonicus | reverse complement strand
AGTGGGGACCCAAGCAGGAGGGAAGCAACCTCAGCAGGGTATAATGACACAGAGACCACTCTGCGGAGCAGCCGTTTTTTCCCAGGGGAGCTGATCTATGTCATCTGGAAAGCAGTTTTATTTCTGAGTGATCTCCAGCCCTCACCTGGAGATTGGCAGCAATGGCTCCCTAGGAGGAAAAGTACAGTTTTTCTCTTCAGTGAAGACCAAAGCAGCTTACATCATTCTCCTCTCCCCCTTTTGATCTGCACAACAACCCTGTGAGGTAGGTTAGGCTGAAAGTCTGTGACTGGTCTGAAATCACCCACTCAACTTCCACAGCAAGAACCTGGGTCTGGCAGACCCTGCTCTGAAGTGCTGACTGCTACGCCTAGTGTAGCCAGCCTCCAGGTGGAGCCTGAAGATCACCAGATTTGAACTCCAGACAACATCTCTCTACCCCCCAGAGAAAATAACTGCTTTGGAGGGTGGGCACTATGGCATTCTATTCAGCTGAGGCCTCTCCCCTCCCCGAAATCTGGCTTCCGTAGGCTCCAAAAACAAAATCTCCAGGAATTTCCCATCCTGGAGCTGGCAACCCTAGTCAGGACTGGCCCCAATGAGTTCCCCACAAAAGCCTGGAAAAAGGCCTCCTGCCTTTTCCTTTTTACTGACAGAACCAAGCTTGGTTCCTTAGC
>NW_015163648.1:37128-48706 GCF_001447785.1 Gekko japonicus | reverse complement strand
TCCACAGTGGGGACCCAAGCAGGAGGGAAGCAACCTCAGCAGGGTATAATGACACAGAGACCACTCTGCGGAGCAGCCGTTTTTTCCCAGGGGAGCTGATCTATGTCATCTGGAAAGCAGTTTTATTTCTGAGTGATCTCCAGCCCTCACCTGGAGATTGGCAGCAATGGCTCCCTAGGAGGAAAAGTACAGTTTTTCTCTTCAGTGAAGACCAAAGCAGCTTACATCATTCTCCTCTCCCCCTTTTGATCTGCACAACAACCCTGTGAGGTAGGTTAGGCTGAAAGTCTGTGACTGGTCCGAAATCACCCACTCAACTTCCACAGCAAGAACCTGGGTCTGGCAGACCCTGCTCTGAAGTGCTGACTGCTACGCCTAGTGTAGCCAGCCTCCAGGTGGAGCCTGAAGATCACCAGATTTGAACTCCAGACAACATCTCTCTACCCCCCAGAGAAAATAACTGCTTTGGAGGGTGGGCACTATGGCATTCTATTCAGCTGAGGCCTCTCCCCTCCCCGGTCTGGCTTCCGTAGACTCCAAAAACAAAATCTCCAGGAATTTCCCATCCCGGAGCTGGCAACCCTAGTCAGGACTGGCCCCAATGAGTTCCCCACAAAAGCCTGGAAAAAGGCCTCCTGCCTTTTCCTTTTTACTGACAGAACCAAGCTTGGTTCCTTAGCAACAGCCACTGAGGGAAAAGTTAGTCTCACGGGAGCCAAGCAGGAGAAGTATTTTTGTCAGGAGAGACAGCCGTTTTGGCAGTTTATTCTGTCAGGGAAGCGGCCAGGCTGGCATTGGGCCAGGCCCAGCACCCAGCCAATGGCACGTGAACACTCTTGATTGGCAGTTGATGGGGCAATGGCTGATGGAGTGCACAGCACAGCCAATGGGAGAACTGGAAATGGCCAACATGTTACGGCAATTATATATATAGGATTATGCCATTTTTACACATGACAGCCTGAGACTTGGGAAGAGGTTTGGGCAGTCAATAGATTATTATTTTAGTGTTCCAGCCAATAAAACCAAATTTTGGAAGATTACCAGTATTAATGGTTGAAAAATCAGTACATTTCAGAGCCAGCTGAGGTGGAGATTTTTGTCATTTTTCACTATTGATTGCCTTCTTGGACCAGCCTTAAGGCCACTATATGCATTATGCTTTTCCTGCATGAAGGTACATCTTTATAGGGTCACTGAACCACTTGCAGAATTTGAGAGCCGTGCGTGTGTGTGTGTGTGAAGTGTTGTCAAGTTGGTAATGACTGGGGATGGGGACATACTGGGAAAATGTGGTTTGGTTCATGGACCACTGTTAGCCGAATTGCTCCTTAAGGGAAACAATTGGTACAGCTATTATTATTAGGATCCGTCCGTCTGTGTTTACGGAGGATGGCACTGTTTCCGAGGTTCCCAATGAAAGACTGAGGCAGACTTCCTTAATAATAATGATAGTTTACTGACATACTTCACTCAATAATACACAACATTCACAGACACACAAGACTAAGAAGTTGAGGTAGATAAATGCAGCACAGTTATATTTGCAGGAAGATTAGGGTTGATTATAAAGATGGCTTATGGAGGGGTGATACAACCTGTCCAGATGTGCAGAGGTCCATGGATTGTGGCCTAAACTCAGAGAGTTTAGGGGTGGCCTGCCATGTTGGGTTATGGCAGAGAACACACAGGCTGAAGCCATGTTTACACTGGGATATACCCTATGAAAGACAGTGCAGACCAATGCCTGATCCTGGGGGCTGGTCTCAGGTGAGAACAATAGATTTCCTGGACCAATGATGAGTCCCAGGAGTGTGTGGCATCTGGAGGGGCAAGACCTAGATGTGACCAATGAGGATCCAGAGGGGCAGGGTCTGGATTTAACAATAGAAGCCAGGTGCTGGGCGGCTAGTTAAATGGATAATCTGACCACTTAATGGTCCTGGCCAGGGTAAACAAAAGGTGCAAGATGTCCCTGATTAGCGTCAGGAAGGATCGTTAATAATTTGAATGTTTAATTGGTTTATCCCGGTATCTTGATGGACAGAGCAGAAAAGAGAAGTATTCAGACAAAGAATTACTGGAGACAGAGTTATTTGCCAAGTGGCATTTGAATAGACTTTAGAAATGTAAATACTTTACCTACTAGAACTCATTGTTATTTCATAAGCATAATCTCTGCTGGGTGGAGGGGGAAAACTGGAGGCTTGCTCTGAGGTTGCCTGCCACCTGAAAATGGAGACCCCTTTTTCAGAGCTGTGGCTAGCTCTGTGTTTCAAAACCAAGAGTGCCTTCCTTGGCCTGAATTTTGTGGGTCTCTGGATCAGGTTAGAAGTGGGGTGCCCTTGCTATGGGGCTACCCAATAATAAAAGGCAGCGCCTCTGACTTACACCACCCATGGCCTGAACCATGGCCTGCTGTGGACAAAAACCCATTTGTATAAACTGAACCAGTTTGGGAAGTTTGTAATGCAGTAAAACAGTCCTCCATTGTGCTAGAAACACCAAACTCACAACAGATCTCCAGCAGTCTCTCCTTTACTTCCCTCCAAGATTGGTGAGGATTGGATTAATGGATTTATTTACCCCTCAAAATGCCCCCAGAAAACTGCTTTCTGGAGAAATGAGGTGCAGGTCCAGGAGATTCAGGAGTGTATTGAACAGCTCCCCAGCAAGCTAGTGACATCAAACTCACCACTCATCTCACCGCTCATATCTGGCAGTCTCTCCTCTACCTGTCCTCCAAGTTTAGTGAGAATTGTATTAATAGGGTCCAAGTTACTTCCCCTGCAATAAAGTCCCCCCAGGAAGTGCTTTCTGTGGAAATGAGGTGCAGGTTCAGGAGTGGCTGGAAGCCCTGAGAAGGAAGTCGACATGGTGGGTCAAAGTTTTGAGATGGAAATTGATGTGGTGGTTCAAAGTCCTGAAAAGTGTGTAGACATGGTGGCCCCTGTGCTTGGTATGAGCATGGGAACAAGATGCCAATTTGATCCGATTGAACAAACCTCCCAAAGACCGACTGCAGACAGCAGATGAGATTACTATCAGGAGGGGAGGGGAAGAATTTAAAGGCACCCAATAGTTAAGCCCCTGTGCTCATTGTGAGCTTCAGGAACAAGATGTCAATTTGATCCAATTCGATAAACCTCCCAAATCCCATTGGAAGGCAGCAGATGAGATCACTAGCAGGAGAGGTGGGAGGTAAGCCCCTGTACTCACACATGAGCTCAAGAACAAGATGCCAATCTGGTTCGATAAACCTCCCAAACCTTGGTGGCAGACATGGGGGGGGATATAAAGGCACCATTTGCTAAGCCTCTGTGCTTGCTATGAGTGCAGGAAGAAGATGTCAGCCTGGTCCCTGAATCCAGAAACCTCCCAAACCACAATGGCAATCAGCAGACAAGATCACTAGCAGGAGGGGTGAGGAATATAAAAGAACCTAAAGCTAAGTCCATGTGCTCAGCATGAGAGCAGGAAAAGCAGACCCAGATCCCTGGTTCAAAAACTCCCAAATCCCCCCAGCAGATATCAGAGATCACTAGCAGGGGGGACACAGAAAGTCAAAGCACTCAATACTTAAATTCCTGTGTTCAGTGTGAGCACAGGCAGAGCAGACCCAGATTCCTGGTTCCAGAAAACTCACAACCCCCCACAGCAGAGAGCAGAAAACAGATCACTAGCAGGAAAGATGGGAGAGAGGGATGGCCTGTTAAGCTTTAGAAGGCTCCTATTTCCAAGGGTGGAGAATTCTGCCTCCACTGTTGCCTTGGAGTTTTGTAAAGAGTTTAATTGATTGTTGCCAGTCTGTCTCCACTCATGAACCACCATGGACCACATTAAAATTCATGAAAATTTTATGGACATCACTTCATGGACTATGGGCGTGAGCTGGTTCGTAACAAATTTTGGTCCGTGAGCTGGTTCATGCCCATGCCTAGTTCTGATTTATGGCAACACTATGAACAATCTCCAAAATGTCCTATCATTAACAGCCTTACACAGGTCTTGTAAAGTGAGACCATGGCTTCTTTGAGTCAACACATTTCAAGTTGGGTCTTCCTCTTTTCCTGCTTTATTCAGGTTTCCCTAGCATTATTGTCTTTTTCCAGTGACTTTTGTCTTCTTATAATGTGACCAAAATCAGCCGTGACTTGATGGCAACAACAACAGATATCTGTAAGACTCTCCTTCAACACTACATTTCAAATGACAGCCCTGCACATATATAATGCATTGCATGGAATCTTCCAACATGACAATTCACCCATGGGTTACCCAACATTTCCTATAAAGAAGTGTCTTCTGTGTAGGAAAATAGTAACATGCAAGGTGGTCCAGAGTGTCTGCTTTCCCCCCAACAACTTGGATATGCTTTATATTTTATGGATGCTAATCTGTGGTGCAATGTGGTGTTGTGAATAGGAATGGTATACAGTAAGTGTTGTCTCATTCCTAATCAATCATATAATCTTGCCTGTATATTTTGACTAGCAACCTTGTCTTGCAGTTTTCAGAATTAACTACAAAAGAAGACAGGCTGTATAATACCCATCTCTTGTTTTCAGATGGCATCATTTAGATGATATTCAAGGGAACTGTAAAAACAGGATGATGTGGATGTAACCAGCAGTGACTTGTAAATCAGATGGTTACTACATTTTAAATTGTGTCAGAGACAGCAACCAGATATATGAGCTCTTCAGTGTCTGTAAGGACAGCCTCTATGAAGAAAGCTACGGACTGGCATCCTTATAAGCTTTAGCAGAATGCTGTGGTGTTTATGAGAATTTGTGTTAATCTTAATAGCATTTTAGAAGGTTTCTTGCTGAGTCTGGTTAACAGGTGCGAAAAACAGAGAATATTTCTTTTAACAGACACTTAAATTAAGCAATGTATGAAAACTGTCTGGATCATTAATTTGTATTTTCTTTGGAGATATGGGAGAAGATCGTCTGCCTAAGATGTAGAATGCTGTTTGCAAAGAAGAACATACCAAAGCAAAACGCTCCTAAAAATAGCTAGCCTAGTGATTAGGGATGGACATGAACTGGCTCACAAAGTAAAGTTGGTGATGAATTTTGGCCGGTTTGTGCTTTGTGAAGTCAAGTTCTTGGCAGAGTGACCCGCACAAACTTTCCACAAACTTTCAAGCTGTTTGTAGAAGTTTGTACCTGTTCATGAATGGTTACATTCCCAGAATGTCTCTACTCAATCAAAATATTTTAAAAACTAAACTTGGAGGGCATGCAGATCCCCTACAACTTTGATGTCTCCAGCTTGCACACGTTCCGTTCTATGCACTCCTGAACCTCAGTCATTTTGACAGGTGCAGATTCAGGAGTGTATGAAATGGGTCCTGTGCAATCCAGATACATTAAACTTGGAGGGCACGTATAGGAGCATCTGAAGGAGGTCTGCTGTGAGTTTGGTGTCTCTATCTTGCACAGGATCCATTAGATACACTCCTGAACCTCCTGAACCTGCACCTGTCAAAATGACTGCCTGTCAGCAGTCATTTTGACAGGTGCAGATTCAGGAGGTTCAGGAGTGTATAGTACTGATCCAGTGCAAGCTAGAGATACCAAACTTGTAGAGGATTTCTGGCTGACTCTTCTCTACCAGCCTTCTAAACATGGTGTGGATTGGATTTACAGGGTCCGAGTAATGCCCCTCCCCAGAAGATACCCCCAGGAAAGTGCTCGGTCATTTCCCCAGAAAACACTTTCTTGGGGGCACCTTCTTTGGAGGGGGGGGGATGTAACTGAGACCCCACATATACCATCCTCACCAAACTTGGAGGGAAAGTCAAGGAGAGTCAGCCAGAGATTGCCTGCAAGTTTGGTGTCTCTAGCACACTGGGGGAAGGGAGGTCTACTGCCTCACATACCAAACCAGTTTGTAAGGCAGCTAAAACTTTGTGATGGTCCATGGTTTGCAAATAGGGTGCCTCGGGAACTATGAACTGAACTGCATTTTCCCAGCTCATGCAATCATTTGTAGATTACAAATGGTGGGAAACAAAGCTGACAGTGTTCCAGGACCCATGAAGATGATCACATGAGAGTTTTGATCACTCCAGAGCCCCACTACATATTTAGAGAGCCAAGGTCCTAATCCAGAGGTTTGGATTTTTTTTAACTTTCAGGAACTGTTTTCATATTGTCGTGTTTGTTAAAGAACACTTGAATGTTTGTCACAGAATCCTCATACATAATGGAGGATTCTGGGAAACAATCTAGGTCACACACTCAATTCATGCAGAGGATCACCTAGACTTGTCGGACTTCAGTAGTGCACTAATTCAAATGCTGTCCTACAGCTGCCCATTGCAGGGAAGATTGATATTGGGTGGTAAATTTTAAAGAAACATATGCTTCATTACTCATTGCCTTATCCAAATCTCATGTTGATGTAGTAGAGCTCCTGAATCACTGCCTGGCCACAGTTTTTAACTGGCTAAAAATGAAGAAATTGAAACTAAACCCTGAAAAGACAAAGGTAATGCTGGATGGAAAGGAGGAGGTCTTGAAGGACATTGCTCTCTCTACTTTTGATGGAGTTCAACTGATTCTTGCTGATTCAGTTAAAAGCCTTGGGGTCATAATGGATCCAGCTTTATTACTGGAGAAGCAAATTAATGCAGCTGCAAAAAAGTCTTTCTACCAACTCAGCCTAGCCAGTAAGATGGCACCTTACTTTAATATGGCTGACCTGGCCACCATTGGTCTCCCCTCAAAATAAATTCAGAAATCTAGCTGATCCAGAATGCTATGGCTTGGCTGTTAACAGGAGTTAGATGGAGCATGCATATACTCACATTCTACCGATGCTCCATTGGCTATCCATGTATTACTGGGCTCAGTTTAAGGTGTTGGCTATCACATACAAAGCCCTTCATGGCCTTGGCCCCTCCTATTTGTAGGGCTGCCTCTCTCCTTATGCTCCACCAGAACAACTTTGTTCAAGTCAGCAGGGGTTTCTGAGTGTGCCAACATGCAAATGGGCAAAAGCAATGGTCCTAGACTTACCTAGGACCAGGTTTGACGCCATGGGGTGGGGAGTGTGGCTGAAGGAGAGCATCTCATCTGCCTTGGGCTGACATTGTTGAGCTGGAGGGCTAGTCCTGCAGCCAGGCAGGCCAGGCCAATCAGGTTTTCTGGGGGGCTGACCTTGAAGGGCCAGGGCTCCAAACAGACCTGGAGTATTGAGACTACTTTCTCATCCACCCCTCCCCTATTTATTTGAGCTGCTGCTGGGGGGCTCAGTCTGTCCTGCTTCCGGCTCTCCTTCCCACCCTCCCTCTGTTTTATGGGGTTTTTTTGGGTTGCATCACGCTGTAGTCTGTTGTCCATTGTTAATGATCCTCTTGTCACAGCTTGCAAAGGTGGTTTGAGCATTATGTAGCATCACGGGGTCTGCCACTTCAGGTTTATACCCCAGCAAGCGGTATGGGGGAATGGGGTGATATCAGGTGGCAGGCAATGCTGGATCTGTCCCTATGCTGTGCCATTGTTGCTGTGATTGTGTATATATAAAAAAACCTGTGGTCATTTTTTTCTTCAGTCAACTTGTTGAGTGTTTTTCTTCTCCCTCTCCCTCCCCTCCCCCTAGATGCACAATCAACAACTGCCTGTATATGTGCTTTTTCTGTTGTGGCTCCTGCCTTGTGGAAAGGTTTGCCCAAGGAGATCAGGAAAGCTCGCATTCTCCTGACTTTCTGCAAATTATGCAAAACCAAACTATTTAAGAGGGCTTTTCTGTGCAGGTAATAGGGTTGCTCTGTACAAAATGGTTTTACCAACTTGCTTGGATAAATGAATAGGGACTGTGGTCTATACAGCTGTGTATAGCTTATTGTAAGTAGGATGCAATTTATGTAATTGTTGTGCTGCTTAATGTGTCATGTGAATGCTTACGCTATGCTTCAGTTCCTTCTGGTGGTTCCAGACTCCTAAAATCCTAATGCATTGGTTACTGAATGTCCCATCTGTTGACTGTACTGACACACTCTGTGTGATCTGCCTTAAATCCCTGTGAGAAAGGCGGACTATAAATGACATAAATAAATAAAAATCAGTAAAATCTTATTGATGAACTTTGATAAGCTTCTGAGAAATCCTTTGGAAGAAGCACTATTAATGGTTATCTAAAACACTAGACACCATTTAAAAGGCAGTATGGTAGCATAGCTCCATCACAGTACAAACTATGCCACAAAATATGTATGCCTTGTTGAACATTTAAATAGGAGTTAAAAGTATGCTTCTCAATAAAAGACAATTTGTTCAACAAAGAAGCTACCAATTTGCAATACAATGTAGTCCCATCTGTTTGCTATTTGTGTTAGCATTGAAGAAGCTTGGGAAAAAATGATAAAAACCTTAGCAAGTAACAACCAACAACCCCCCCCCCCAAAGTAGGAATTATTGGCAAACATTAATTCTGCAAATGATCATTGTTGGTGTTTCATTTTGGGTGGGGGATATGTATGTTTAAGTATTGCTTTTGGCATATACCATTATCATGGGGAAAGGGACAAGTTGAAATCCTAGTATTAACAGAAAAATGTGGTATCAGCTATTTTACAGTAGTACATTGGTTTACCTGATGTGGGAGATCATGGGCTTTGCCACTAGGGATAATTCAATGTGTTTCTGTGTGCACACACACAGGAAATTGGACTTACTTTATTCTCTGTCATAAGAAATGCCTCACGTGATCCCCTTAATTATTTGCTTGTTAATTCAAAATAAATAGTAGATTTGTGTCTCTACATTGGTGACATTCAATATGGTGGCTCATTGTAAACAAGTTGTTGGCACATGCTCACAATTTACTTCCATGCTTGGATTATGTATGTATGTGCAGCATTCATTGTTGCTATGACATGCTCAGAATTCACTCCACTGAACTAGGGTTGAACACATAATACTGTTTTATACTTATTCAGACCACAGATCTATCAAGGTCAGCCTTGACTACTATGACTGGCAGCAGCTCTCCAAGGTCACAGGGAGAGGTCTTTCACATCACCTACCACTTGATCCTTTTAATGGGAAACTGAACCTGGGACCTTCTGCTAGCAAAGCAGATATTCAATGGCCCTCTCCTGACACTATTGTAAAAGCTTGGAAAAGTGATCCAGTTTACAGAAACAAGTGTTTAGCTTTGGAAGGCAAACAGGGTGGAAAATAGGTGGGGCTTAAACACTAGAAAGACACACCATGCAGCTTTTCCTCACTGACCATACCAAACAAAACTGAAATAACCAAGGAAACACCTTTTTAATAATTCTTTTCTTCCCCTGTCAGGTACATTGGACAACCATATGGAGAGGGGAGGGGACAGCTACAGGGAAAGCATAGTGAGAACACACACAAGCAATGTTTTTGCATTTGGACCTATGATGACCTAGCTCTGTTCCCTCATTCAGATGCAGGATTTTCCATCCATTTTTTCTCCTTCCTTTCCAGCTGAGCAGACCCTTTATATATTTTCTTCTTTTCTGAAGATCTATGGTTGTCCCACCCTACCACTTAATTGTATTTTGCTGCTGGCTCAGTGCTGGCTCTTGATGGAAGAGACAAAATCACTTTAACTTAAACTTCTGAAAATGGCACACGAGAGGCTTTAGAATGTTCAAAAATAAACCAAATATTTTATTCAACATAGAGGGGGAAAGGTCAGGTGAATTCAGGGGTAATATGTCTGAGATGAATCAAATATAACTCTGAGGTAATTTATTATAATCACAAACTTCAGTTCCTATGTTTCAAGCAAGTGAGAGTTCTTAAGCTTTTCACAAAGTCTTTGAATCTTAAATATGAGAATCTTTGGTTTCACTGTTTCCTAAACAGTTCAGTACATTTTCTTGAGTATAACTGACTGTTCAAGTTTCAGAAGTCAGGGATTCACTATCAAGTACCCAAATCCTTTATCTGAATACTCCAATCTTTGAGCTATCTCCCTTATCAACTAGGCAGGGAATGAATTCTCTAAGTAGAAGATTTATCCCTTTTACTGGTCCAACTGGGGGTCTTCACTGATCCTCCCACTCCTCCTTGCCAGATTTCCTGATTATCAATCAGGAACTGTTTTCAGTCAGGGCTAAACTCTCCTCTGTCAGAAGTCCTTTATGCATTTGCGTGTCACTCCAGTGTTCAAGTTGAGGTAATTTAAATTCGCAGCAAAACAGCATCCCAAAAACCTGGGGCAACAGCAGGCTGAAACCGGGCTGACTACAGAAGGAAGGTAACGTAATGTAGAACAGAAAAGAACCTGGAATATAAAGAAGGTTGAATTTGGTTTTAGTGCAGAACTGAGAAAAAGCCTGAATTAAAAAGAAGGTTGAATTAGATTTTAGTGCAAAATTGCTTGGAGGACACTGTGGTAAACATGGATTAAAAGGTGAGTGTGGCAAGGGCCAGAGTTAAACTTGCCACAGCCGGGGCTAAACTCAAAACTGAGTTCTCTTCAGCAGTCAGTTCTCAAATCTTTTTGCTCAACTGACGCTAACCAATCAAATTCCTTTGAGCAGCCTGTCACTCAAGGCTCTCTGGCTCTGTGGCATTAACCCTTCACAGTCCATTACATGTTTATACAGCACTTATGAGCTTTTAAACTGTAATCCATCACCAGACCCCAATGCTCCCATGAATGAAAAGCTGGGTCAAATACATAAGACAAGACTAGAGAACAGCCACACAGGTCCTCAATGTCCAGCAGGAGCAAAACTCCTCTTCTATTTTATTCTATTTAATGTATACAATATATGATGGATGAATAAGGATGAAGAAAGTGGGGTGGGAATGCACACACTTTGGTTTGTGATCCAATTTTGAAAGTTCTCTTTTAAATAAAACTTCTTTATCGTTCAGGGACACAACTCAAAATTTGTGGACAAATGGTGATCCAAAAATAGGAGTGACTGGTCATTCCTGGTTTCTACCCAGGGAAATAACCTTTAATTGAAATTTAACTGCATGGATGTCTAGCTGCCTTTGTTTCACAAAGTCCACTCATTTTTCTCTGTGACATGCATTCTGCAGTTTCACCCACACTGAAAATGTATTTTGTTTCTTTTTAAAAAAAAGTCTGTGCTTTCTCTCCTTCCTACAGTGGGAAATTTATCATTGCCCAGAGCACAGTGTTAGCTGTCATTCCTCATCATCCTTTCTCACCAACTTTGCACAAAACAACTAAGCAATTTACTGATCGACAAAGCCTTGTGAAGGCTACTTGGCTTGCTGCTGTTGCTACCACTAGTGATTCTAATTCTGTGCTGCTTCACAGTTAGTTTTCTTCTTTCACTTTAACTTTGATCACTCAGAGTTTTTCTGTCAGAATAGCCAACATAGTGTAGAATGGCTTAGTATGCATCAGAGGGTGGATTACTACATCTATATACTAATAGTGAAGCCGCCCCGTTTGCAGATATCTAAATCTGCACATCGGGTGCACCTGAGGGGCAGGGAGATTTTCCTGCGCACATGGGGCAATGCCCAGGTGTGCAGAAAAATATGAAAAGTTGGACTGGGGGGGGGGAGATTGGCGAGGTCACTCAGGCATCGCTGCT
>NW_015163648.1:30945-36153 GCF_001447785.1 Gekko japonicus | reverse complement strand
AGCCACTCAGGCTGCGCCTCCCGTGTCTTGGGGGGGAGGCTTACCTGCTGCTGCTGCTTCCTCCTCCTCCTGCTCTGTGTGAAGCTCTTCTCCCCCCCCCCGCCATGAGTATTGCAGGTCCCCTTTTTAGTCCTTATTCTATTTTCAAGAGGTTTTTTGTGTGCATGCGGATACTTATTTCCACCAACAGGGGGCTCACTCTCCCCAAAAAACTTTTCCTGCCTAGTCAGTAGACTTCCTGGGTTTGTAGAAAAATCCAAAAACTAAAAAAAATCCCTTCAGGGATGGCTGAATCCCCCCCAGAAACTTTTGAAATGGTCTCTGCAGGGATTTGCTTCAGGCATCAACGATGAGAGATTAGAATGTTGGGGGCGGGGGAGCGGAGGCTTCTAACTGGCTTTGTCAGTAAAAGGGTGGGGGATGGGCCCTTTCCTGGCCTCTTTTGGCCTTTCAGGGAGGGAGGGAGGGAGCCTTGGGGCCAGGCCTCACAAGGGTTGCCAGTGCCAGGCTGGGGGATTTCTAGAGATTTTGTGGTGGAGTCTAAGGAAGGCTGGGTTTGGGAAGGGAGAGGTCTCAGCTGGGTATAATGCCACAGAGTCCACCCTCCAAAGCAGCCATTTTCTGCAGGGAGACAGACCTCTGCTGTCTAGAGTCCAGTTGTAATTCTGGGGGGTCTCCAGGTCCCATTTGAGGGTTGGCAACTCTAGTCCTGGCAGTAGTCTAGGGTTGCCAGGTCCCACCGATTTGCCCGACTCACCTAGCCTCACCTAGCAGCCACCCTATGAAAGCCAGTGAGGTGTAGCAGTGAGAGCTTCAAAGTAGGGTCTGCAAGACCCAGGTTCAGATCCCCATCTTGCAGCGGAAACTGACTGCATGATTTTGAACCAGTCACATATTTCAGCCTAAAATTGTGTGATATGCATCCTTTTGTGGCCTGACCTGTTGCAGAATTCTTGCCTGCCCATGCAATCGTTAGCACTTCACTACAGAGCAGCGTGAGCACTCTTGTCTTCCTAACATCTGCCTGAAATTTTATAAACAATCAGTGTTGGTGTTGACTCCTCATGGGGGGAGGATCTTGCCTTCCCTAGCACCTCCTTGGCCCTCCCCAAAGTCAGGGACACTCCTGCCATCCTTAGCAACTGCTGTTCCCTTCCTAAACAGGATTGTCCTGCACTCCAAGAAACCAGACAGTATCAAACAGAGCAGACCACATGGATTGCCATTTACTTCTCACCTTGAGGCAGGGTTGCAGAGCTGCTGGGAGGGCCACACCCTTTCAAGTGTGCCAACCCCTGCATTCCTTGAGGTGTCAGACAGTGTAATTTTAATCAAAGAGCATCCAGCTCTGGCTCTCTGTTCAAACAACCCTGCTTGCGGGCTTTGTTAGTGTCTTCAAGATTGGCTGTGTGATGTGTGTGCAAGCATCTCTCTAATCTGCATCTCAATAGGCATCGGGCAACTTTGCTTTCTGAAACAAGAAGCAGACTTTTCGCCCCCAGTAGGAATTTGGTTTTTTATTATACAAGGAGGGGGGGGGGAACCTTCTATACATCAAAGCAGACGTATAATTCCATCTCACAATTCCCCCTACTAGAATTAAATAGGCTCTACTGAAATGTCAAGATGTGGAAGACGTAACTGAAACTTTTCTCTGTCTCCGAAAGTAAATGGAATTTGGGCTTCATATGAATTATCCACAATATATGTTTGTATTGTATTTATCACTAGAACAAAAAAGGGAAAATGCCAGTGATGGAAGACTGATTTATCATACAGAGTCCCTATGCATTTCGCTGTGCAGACTTCGTCAGGGGGAATCTATAAAAAGATAATTTTGTATTTAATACAGATCACAGAAGACCCCTTGATAAAAATTGCTCCAGAATTATTAAAATAGTATTAAAAAGACAGGATCAAAATTAATTTCTAAAAATAGATACATATTGGTCAATCTATATATATATAAAACAAAGTCCCCTCACCATAAAATCAATGCCCAGGCCAAACCGCTGGACCTAGAGACACCAAATTCGAGGAGAGTGCTCCCACCGTGGCATAGGTGCTGGCTAAGAAAGGATTTTTAGAAATTCATCCCCTAAGTGGATCAAAAGGGGGAAAATGTGCTCCCCCATTGATACCTATGCAGTTGCCAGGCAGCTCTCTCCCTGCACCCCCCACTCTCTGATTGGTCAGCTGCAGAGCTCATTGTTCTGAGGTAAAAAAACCCAACAGTTACAGGGGACTGCAGACAGCTAATGACAGTTGAGGAAATCGAGAGTGGGCAACAAGCACCTGTGAGGTTCAGTAGTGCTACTGGCCCAGCCTCTCCGATGGCTTCCAACACACTCCCACCACCTGGTACACTTAACAGACAGTTGTCTGTCAGGTGCAGCCCCACCTCCACAGTGGCTTCTAATACTCCTTCCCCCCCCTCCTACACTGGACAGGCAGGTGCCTGTCAGGTGTAGGAGAGGAGGTAGGATGGCTTCCAATACACTCCCTCCACCTCTTACACCTAACAGGTGGTTGTCTGTCAGGTGCAGCCCCACCTCCACAGTGGCTTCTAATACTCCTCCTCTTCCTACGCAGGACAGGGAGCCTGTCCCAGCAGTAACGCCTTAGTGATCCTGCCAGCCCTGCCTCCACAGTGGCTTCTAATACTCCCCCCTCCCCATCCTACACTGGACAGGCAGCTGCCTGTCAGGTGTAGGAGAGGAGCTGGGATGCTTACAGCCGCTGGGGAGGTTCGCTCAGCAGGATTGCCTTAGCACTGCTTAGCATTGCCCAGCCTCCCCAATGCCTTTAAATACACCCCCCCCCCAACAACAGACAGGCCAGTGTCTGTCAGGTGTAGGAGCAGGGCCAGGGTATGAATATTTATGGGGAGATAGTAAAGGGCATTTCTAGGAGCCATTTTGATGTGTGCCTCCCTCATGAACCTGAAGAAATGTCCACCACATCACCACTCCCTCATACCAACTCCCCCTCACACCTCTCACCTCTTACTGCCCCCAAGAAAGCTCCTGGCAAATGTCGAGCCAGATACACCAATGCTGCAAGAAGGAGGCAATTTAGGAATGCAGCAAAGACATTTGCACATAGTACTCCTGCAGTGCACTGAGCTGCACAGGCCAAGTAGCAGCAAGATCACCCTGAGCTCAGAACAACACAGTCTCCATATGAGCAAAAAAATCCAGGAACACAAGTAGAGAGGCCATCACTTTCATGGAAGGTGGCAGGAGTTGACTTAACAGACTGCTTCTTAAATGGACAGTTCTATGTGGCCTGCTCCACAGTGAGCTCATCTAGTAGTCTGGTGATCCTAGCACCTGTGGGCAGAACCACCAACATAGTCTAGAGAGAGGTCCTTCAGTAGAGAGAAAAAAAAGTACAAATGTCTCACTTCATTTCTTACACTACAGTCTTCTCCATTAGAATTCCTACAACAAATGTTACATTTCTTACTTCACATCATCAGTATTATAACTGGATTTACGTAACTTAAATACCATAGCAAAGCCTGGGTATCAGGCTAGTTATAACTAAAATTAATGTATGAGTATAGTATCCATTCTGTTAGAATTTTCTATTCTGTTGCTTATTTATTTTATTTTATTTTATTTGTGATATTTTTTGTACCTTTCTATGAAACTACTAAAAATGTTTAAAAAATAAATAAAAAGAAAACAAATTTTAAACCTAAAAGATTACTCTTGTTACTGCAGAAAAAATGGTTATAGCTGCTAATTGGAAAAAGAAGAAACCCCCATGTAATAATGATTGCATTGATGAAAAAAAGAAGAAGAAAAAGGAGGAGGAAGAGATTAGATTTATACCTCGACCTTCACTACCTGAAGGCATCTCAGAGCGTCTTACAATCTCCTTTCCCTTCCCCTCCCCACAACAGACACCCTGTGTGGTAGGTAAGGCTGAGAGCTTTTCCAAGAACTGCTCGTGAGAGAACAGCTCTGAAAGAATTTGTAACTGACCCAAGGTCACACCAGCAGCACTGGGGAATCAAACCTGGTCATCCCAGATTAGAGCCCATATTCCTAATCACTACACCAAACTGGCTTTTCATATCATCAGTATTATTATACTTTCAATTTGTACCCCGCTCACTCCCGAAAAGCTCTGAGCGGCTTACACGGTGCATGGTGCAGAGACCTATGCAGAAAACCACTATGGCCACAGTACATCTGGGGTGGGGGGAGCCCTACCAGGTACCCTCCCGGCTCCAATCGTTCATTTATCCGGCAAGTGGGTGACTTCTTACAGTTCTCTCCAGTGCGGCTTCCGCGGCCTCCACAGTTCTTTCGGCTCTCTGGGAACTCCTCTCGGGGGCTGTTGGTTATGGGCCCTGGTGCACAGCTGCGGTGGGCGTCACAACGTCCTTAGGGCTCCTGACGTCCTCCTGCTGGCCACGTCATCAGCTGCTGAGCCAACCGCCTCCTTGGGATGTCGCTGCCTCTCTTCATCTCCTCCATGCTGACCGCCGCCGTGTTGCTGCCGCTTCTCGATTCCTCGCTCGGCTGGAGCCCAATTTCAAGGGAGGGGTACCCCCCTGTCCTCCTACGGACAGGTACCCATTTACCTAATTGCCCTGAGGGGCTTTTGGACTGCTGGGTTGGCAGGAGCTGGGGCAAGGTTCGGGAGCTCACCCCAACCATGGTGGTATTCGAACTGCTGTTACAGCTGTTCGAGATGACTATTTCTACAGGCATTTAGCTGCCTGTGCCACCGTCCCCTCAGACACATCATCAGAAATTCATAAGAAATAATTGGCTTCAGTTAAATTGAATGAAGAGTGGATATTATTCATCATGTTCTGGAATGATAAAGCTCACAATAAAAGTTTTGCTTTTTGCATTCTATGAATTACTCTAATGGTGTTGTTATATATATATATATATATATACTAGGAATGAGGCCCGTTGTGGAAATAAATACAACGAGAGTGGGAGTGCTCTGGCTTTGGGCAAACAGTGTCAATTTGCTGTGGTGACCTCAGCAGGGTATAATGACAGAGTCCACTGTTTTCTCCAGAGCAGTTGTAATTTTGAGTGATCTCTAGCCCTCACCTGGAGATTGGTAACAATTGTTACCCAGGACGAAATGGCTGGTTTGGAGGGTGGAGTCTATGGCATTCTACCTGTCTGAGGTCCCACCCCTCTGCAAACCCCACCCTCTCCAGGCTCCACCCCT
>NW_015163648.1:0-29033 GCF_001447785.1 Gekko japonicus | reverse complement strand
ACACCAAACAATTCCTAAAGATTTTTCAAAACACTACTCTGTCGATAAATCGTTTTCTACACTCACAGCGTCCCCTGCCAGAATGCAACAAATCCAGTGTTCCCGCTAAGCAGAGTTAGTGTGAGCTAGCTCACAGTTTTTTAGCCTCCAGTTCACCGATTTTTGTCTTAGCTCAGGAAGGAGGGCTTCAGAGCAAACTAATTCATGCAGCAGCCAAATCGCTCACTCACAACTTTAATGCCAGGAGCTCACCAAGTAGAATTTTTGGTCACAGGACTCCACAGCTTAGAGGGAGCCTTGAACACTTCCCCAGCACTTTGAATTAGCACCAGAGCTTTAAGAGCTCTCCAGCTGTCACCTGGAGATTGGCAACAGTTTGTTAATGCCCCCCCCCCCGACTCTGCCTAGGGAAAGGGCAGTCTTTCCCTGCAGTGGGAACCAAAGCAGCTGACATCATTCTCTTCTCCCCCGTATGATCCACACAACTACTGTATGAGGTATGTTAAGGTTGAAAGTGTGTGAATGGTCCATAATCCCCCAGGCAGCTTTTAAAATATGAACCTGGGACCTGCACACCATCCTATGAAGCGCTCTCTGTGGCAGTAATGGGGTGACCGCTGGCACCTTTTCCTATCATTTTTTGCCTTGTGGTATTCTGTATGTGGTGTGATCTGTCTTTTTTGTGGTGTGGCATGGTTGTGTTATTGGGTTTGTTTCTTTTGAAGGGGAAGTGATGTGTTGTGAGTGAGGACATATTTTACCTCAAAATACACCAGGTCCCACATTCAACTGACAATTCCAACTGTCTTGGGGGGGGGGGGTTTGAGGTGTGGAATGAAGTCCAATCAGCTTCCATATGCAAATGTCCTTGAAAGGCTGGCCCAATCAGAAAAGAGTGGACTGAAGTGGCCCAGCCGTAGAAGCCCTGTCCCTGCACTCAGTCTGCAGATGGTCCTCACCTGTCAGAGGCCCAGAGCAGACTGAGCCGATGACATGGGCGGGACTACACAAAGCAGCCAGTCAACCCAGCCAGCGTCTTCTGACTGACTGTTCAAGCTTCCAAACACTGTTGGTGTGCATTTGGAATGTTGGGCCCCACTATGCCTTTATATATAAATTATTATATATTATTATATATATTGAATTATTACTTTGTATATATTTATAAATATATATATTTATAGTCTGCTTATCTCACTGAATCTTTTAAATGCAATTTATTATTTTACATAGTAATAATAATAGTCAATTTATATCACATAATTTTGTGTAGGATATGTAGACTGATTTTTTTATAACCCTCTTGTCTCACTGAGAATTAAGATCTGTACATCTTACTTTATTAATAAATAAATAAATATTACATCAAACAATTAAACTTGTTGAGTGCTTGGTACCATTAGTTTTCCCTGAATTAACAGACATATGAACTGATGTCTTAAGCGGAAGTGTATAACTTTTTGACCATGTCATCATCTTCTGAGGCTCTGCTTCAAGTGGCCCTGCCTTCTGAGATTAGGCGAGTGACAACCTGAGAGAGGCCCTCTTGGTCATGGCACCAAAACTGTGGGACTCCTTTCTGTCTTTTGCCAGTGGATGAAGACTTTTTTTGTTTCGTCTAGTGTTCCTTCAGTGATCCCTCTTTCCCACCCTATGTTTTATCTATTGTTTCATGTGTTTTTAAAAATGCATTTAGTTTTGGTTTTATTTTATTGTTTATTAAAACATTTACATCAAACCTTTCCTTGTAGTTCAAGATGGGATATTTTAATAGTTGTGTGTGTGTGCGTTTGTGTGTTTTATTATACTTTGTTTTAACTATTAGCCACCTTGGTGGCCCTGATTGGGTAGAAAAGTGGCACACAAACCTTGTGACCTTGGTGTAGTGGTTATCTGGGAAAGCCAGGTTCAAAGAGTCATTTGTTCCATGGAAACTTCCTGGGTGTCCTTGAGCGAGTCATACTCTCTCAGTCTAATCGACCTCATAGTGTTGTTGCGAGGATAAAATGGAGGAGAGGGGAATGGTGTGAGCTATTTGGGTTCCCACTGAGCAAAAAGACAGGGTACAAATGAAGTGAATAAATGAGTAAATAAATAAGTAAATAAGGGGGGAAATTGGAAGACAAAAGATTTCTGTGTGAAAGTAAACTGAGGTGACAACTGAGTCACACTCTGTTGTTTTGCATGAAAGTGTAAAGTAGACATGCACTAGGTCCATACCAGCTTCTTGTATGCTTTTTCTCTAACATGTAGACATTGAACAATTGGTGGCAGTCCTGATTACGTATGTTCATAATACAGATTAGGTTTGAGATGAAAGTCAAATAGGGTGGGTTCAGTGAAGAAACCTAGCTGATACTATGACTATGACTACACTATTCTTCTATTCACTTCCTCTTGACCGTGGCTATATGAGAAATACTCTGGTCTCCCACCACCCTTCCACCCCTAAATTGACGGCTATCACTTTGCAGACAAAGCCTGCATCCAGAAGTCCAATTTTGAAGTCTGTTAAGATTGTCTGCCCTTCACTGAAATTTCTTCTCCTGTCAAACTGACGGTGACATTAACAAGCAAGCACAGAAGGGGGCTTTGTGCCAATTAACAATTTCTCATTAGCTTAATTAGGGGACACATGTTTTTAATCACAGCTAAGAATGTGGAGTGATTGAAGAATTGATTCTGAGCTTTTGAAAGCTTCACTGTCAGTGCATGGAATTTAATTCGGCAGATGTGGCTAAAAAGCAAGGGAGCTCTTTAAGTGACTTTGCCTAAATGGCCCTAATAGTAGACTGAAGCAAAAGAAATGGCAATTATGTGGAAAATGCTTCCCTAGCATCTTCACAGACAGAGTCTCACCAGTTATAATAACTGGGATACCAACAAATGAATATGCATGGATACTGTTTTTAAATCCACAATTGTGTCTCCCCCTCCCTCTACCCCATTTTATTAGTAATTTTCTAATGTGTAAGCACCACTTAAAATGAATGGACAGTTTCATAGGGCCACTGCTGAACTGATTGATTGCATCCTGCAGTGTAGATAAGTATTATTAGCACACTGAGTGAAACAAATCTGAATTCTTAGGAAGAACAGTTTGACTATATTTGCATGAACTTTCTCTAATCTGGAAAATATAAGAACTGCCAGATCATAATTTCTGCATATTTTCCTAACCATTTCTGTGTATCTCTTAAGTCTTTGAGAATATATTCTTTAAAGTTGAAGGATTTGTTCATTTTTTAATTGTTATAACAAAGGTTATCGCTAGATTATGACTATTGATTTAACAGTTCTTCCTGTATTCAGGGAACTGAAATTCAGTGTGGAAGGGCCAGGGAAATTTCTCAGCACCCCCAAAATTATCTTTCCCAGAAATCTTTTGGAAAAGCCATTACATTTAAATAGGTATACAAGAACCTGTAAAGTTTCAGGTTCCTATTTTTAGGTCACCAAGGAGTTCAAATTTCCCAAATATCTTATTTTATACTTCATCTTTTGTTTCTGCAGTCCTAATCCTATTACATTGCTTATTAGATGACTCATCTTACTGATTGCCTCAATTTACAGTATATACTGTGCAAACCACCTTGAGTCTCAGAAAGAAAAGTGGGCTATAAATAAAGTTCTAAAAATACAAATGTGGCAGTTTTACTGAATGTTGCTGACTTTTATGCCTTTTTAAAGCCGGTATTAAACCTGGTACTTTAAGTAGCATTAAGTAGCATTCTTCCAGTTGATTGTGCCAACAACCTCTGGTTTTAGAAGGGAGAATGTGTTACCAGTTAATCACCTAACAAATAACATCAGTAAGGAAACATCAGCTGACACATCACATAACAAAGATATAGATAACCAGAACTGCAGGTTAGAAAAATAATACAACAGACATCATTATATACATGGAGGGTTGCTAGCTGCCTGAAGAAAAAAAGGCCTGTTTAGGTCCATGCTGTTAAAAGTTTCAGCTGCCCATTTCTATACATCAAGTCTCTATTAAATGGACAGGACTGTTTTCTCCAAGCCTGTTGCCAACTGTATGTACATGCTTGCTTTAATAATCTTAAAAGGATTGTGAGGCAAAAAAATTCCATAATCAAGGGCACCTTTAAAAAATCAGCAGTTGTGGGATAATATTGGAAGGCAGAGATAACTTTCATAATGAAGGACAGTAAATGAGGAAGGCTATAAGTATTTGTAGTGGTGGCAGTACTATCACACACACACACACACAGGAGTAAGATTAGTCAGCAAGGAAGCAAAATCTCCAGATGCCCCCAAAAATATTCCGGAGAACAGAAAGTTCCAAGCTGACTGCAAAGTTTTCCTTTAAAGCCAACTTTTCCAACGTGTTGAATCCCTTCCCTTCCTGAAGCCTCAAGCCACATCTACAATGATATAAAATTTACCCGAGTGATCAGGGCATTACCTCTTCTAGCAGTAAACAGCCATTGAGAAATATGAATAGACTATTCTGCATCATAAATGTAAAAGGAATGGATAGTTGGCAAAGATGCAGACTCCTGTCCTTTTTGTTTGTCATCCTATAGATATGGGGCTAAATATCAATGTCCCCTTGCCACTCTCTAATTAATAAAACACTCAATCTCACAGCTCAGTCTTCAAAGCAATAAGTAATGTTATTTACATTTTATATGTATCGTATGTGTGTATTAACTACTGTGCTCTTCCTCTGATCTTCCTGACATCCAAGAGCATCCCATCACTAGCTTCTAGCAATTCGGAGAGCCAAATGTCTAGAAATATTATTGAAGTGACATGTCCCCCTTTGTAATCTGAGGCTAGTTGATCTGGATGGTACTTGGGAGGACTTTTGCCTTTTGTGTCCTGAAGAAAATTGTTTTGGAACTTTTCCACTGCAGCTTAAACTCAAAAGAGATCCAAAGTGTCATAAAATAGAGAGCTTCCTTGCAAGCAAGTGCAGAAGCAATACTAGGCTTAGTTGCTTATAAGTCCAAAGGCACCACTTCTTCTTCCCCTACTGCCACGTCCTGTTTTTCTGCAGGCTGTGAGATTGCAGTTTGAAAAATGATTGTCTTGCTTCAGCAGATTTTTATCAGACTCCACTCAAGAGATCAGGAAGACTGCCAAAACTTTTAGTTCTATATTTTGCAGCTCAGCTATGGCTTTATATAAGTTGTCTTCGCCTCTTCAGAAATCTACTTACATCACTTCACTCACCTTTCTTTTCATGGGACCAACCTTAGCATCAATACAATTCAGAAGACCTTTATTTAACATTATATTTTTTAAAAAATCCAAGCAGATGACTCATGATTTGAAAGCATTCAGATAAAAATGGATGGGTATGAACTGTAATGAATTGTAATATTCAGTTCAGCTCTGCTTTTAGTAAGTTGTATACAATCTTATGGAAACTTATGGAAATGTTGCTGCTATACCTAGTGAAAATAATGTAGATACTGTATATAATATAGATAATGTAGATAATTGCTGATTCTGAAGGTGTGCATCTCTGAGCATGGACTGGGACATCTGAGAACCCACTTGTCAGTAGGACTGCCAGCACTTTGACCAACCACTGAGCATTAACAGAAACCATAATTATATTAGGCAATTTGAGCTCTTGGTGGAAAAACAGGACATGCAATTTATTTATTTATTTACTAGGGGAAAGGCTTGTTGTGGAATCTACAAAATGGAATCCCAAAGATTGAATGATCCATGCCAGGATATTAATGTGGATCCTTTAAAAGCTATCTTGATTGCCCACTTGTCTGAGAAATATGATGCTGAAACTATACAGGAGACTTTGCAGGCTATTGAGGGTTTGGGTTAGTGCAAGGTAAAAGAAATGTTCAGTAGATCTGAAAGCAAAACCTATGAGGCTGTGAATGAGCTGCATATGCCAACAAGTATGATACAGATGCTTTCTGGCCTTCAGACAGTGTATGGGCAATAGAGGCTTGTGAAGGGTGTAGTTTCATTCCCTACTCAATATGTAGCATTCATGAAGAAGCTCTCACAATTTTTAGAAAAGGAAGGGGAAACTATGGCTGACATGGAGGGACTGCTACTACCCTCAGGAAAGTGCTCTTAGGATTGCAGCCTGAATACCTTACAGAACAAAATGTAGTCATCGCCATTAATTTACAAGAGGAAGAAAACTCAGGCTTTACAGGCTCTGTTTTCATGTTCCCGATCTGAGCTGCTGTTCACTGTTTACTGGAGCCCTCACTTTCATTTAATAGTACTTCTTAACTTATTCCTTTTGTCATTTCATTCTAACCTTGCATTTGAAAAATGGGAATACAACTTACAGTGGTATGTGCCAGATGTGAGAAATGATGACATTTACTGGCAATAGTATATATAGCAATAAAGGCCTCAAGGTCTCTGATGGTGGTAAGAGTGTTTATGCAAGTGCTACAATGTCTTCAAAGTGGCAAGGAAAGCATATAAATGGGAAAGCTGCCACTGTGGCTTAAAAACATGACTTCACTGGAACAGTTTCATGCATTAATGGATAATGTATTAATGTTTCAATCCACAACCATCAGATATAGAAATAGGTTTGGTACTAACACCCAGATAGGAAGCTGTAAAAAAACAACAACCCCTTTTTCATGATTTTGGGGGTGAGGGGAGCTGCAATAAGGGCAGGTTGGGCATTCCCTTCAGAGTGAGAACAAAGAAGTTTTGTTCTCACAGTTTTGTGAAATAATCATGCAGCCAAATATGACAGGATGTGTTGTACTAGACAATGGCACCATCATGGCATCAACTGACTGGTACCAGATAATTTCTGTGAAGAACTGGGTTACAAAAATGACAGCAAAGGAAGAACTGATCAAGTATCAAGCAAACAGCAATAACAAAAAGTGAAAGAAGCTAGCAGAAGTATTCCCAGAAAACACTTTGCTCACCATGTCCAAAGATAAATAATGAATACAGTTTTAATAAGGTCAGACCACATACAAAGCACCCTTTTCATCCATCCATCTGTCTGTCTGAAAGTCCCCTCACTGTAAAATCAACACCCAGGCCAAACCATTGGACCTAGAAATACCAGATTTGGGGAGAGCACTCCTACCATGACACAGATGCTCTCTAAGAAGGGATTTTTAGAAATATGACCCCTAATGGAGTCAAAAGGGGTAAAATTTGCTTCCCACATTGCTTCCTATGTGGCTGCGAGGCTGCTGCCTCCTTGCAACCCTCACTCTCTGAATGGTCAACTGCCGAGCTCACTGTTCTGAGGTTAAAAAAAAACCAGTTACAGGAGACTGTAGAGAGCGAATGACAGTTGAGGAAATCAGGAATGGCCAACAACCACCTGTGAGGTGCAGCAGTGCTGCTGGCCCTGCCCCCCAATGGCTTCAAACATGCTCCCCCACACCTCCTACACCTGACAGGCAGCTGTCTGTCAGGTGCAACAGTGGGTGCAGAGTGCTTAAAGCCATCAGGGAGTCTGCCACAGCAGTAATGCCTTAGCAATCCTGCTGTCCCAGCCTCCACACTGGCTTGTAATACCCTGCCCCCTCTCTCTCCTACACTGGACAGAAAACTGCCTGTTAGGTGTAGGAGAGGGAGTGGGATGCTTACAGCCATTGGGGAGGCTTGCTCAGCAAGACTGCCTTAGTGCTGCTTCTGGCCTAGCCTCCCCAATGCCTTTAAAACACTCCCCCCCCCCAAACACCAGACAGGTGGGTGTCTGTCAGGTGTAGGAGCAGGGCCATGGTACTTTAATGCACCAGGGAGGTCGCCTGAGCAGAAACACCTTAGCAATGCTGCTGGGCCAGCCTCCCCAATGGCTTTAGACTCATTCCCACCCACCCCTCCTCCACCTGACAGCATCACCTTAGCAATCCTGCTGGCCCAGCCTCCCTGATGCCTTCAGACATGCTACCCCTCCTACACCTGACAGACAACTGCCTGTTAAGGGTTGGAAAGTGCATGAAGTCCTTAAAGCCATCTGGGATGCTTGCTCAGCAGGACTGCCTTAGCACTGCTGCTGGTCCAGCCTCCCCAATACCTTTAAACACAATACCCCTCCTTACACCAGACAGGTGGGTGTTTGTCAGGTGTAGGAGCAGGGCCAGGGTACTTTAATCCATCAAGGAGGCCACCTCAGCAGGATCACCTTAGTGATGCTGCTGGCCCAGCCTCACCAATGGCTTTAGCCACACTCCCACCCACTATGGAAATATACCCCAAATTTGTAGACAAGTGGTTTCCTTTATCATGTTATTTAACTTCCCACAATGTGGGTTCTAGAAAATTGGTTCATAGGAACTTGCTTAATATCTGATTGCTCAGATGTTGCTTTGAATATGTAGTTATGTCCCACTTCTTAAATGTAACATAAATGAGAGGCATTTTTGTAAAAAAGAGAGGGGGGAAGTATGCCCTGCACCCCCCCCAAAAAAAACCCTCAACGCCCAGGCTACACCCCTGTACCAAGAAACCCAAAATAAGGGGAGTGAATTCCTACCATGACATCAACCCACACTCTGAAGAGATTTCTGAGAAACACAACCCCTAATGGGGTAAAAAAGGGGCAAAATGTGTTCCCCCAATTGTTTTCTATGTACCTGGCAGGCTGCTGCCCCCCCCCCCCCCCGGATTGGTCAACTGTGTAGCTTTGAGGTTCTGCGGTAAAACCTGCCTGCTTGCACCCACCTCCCTCTGATTGCTCAGATGTGGATCTCAGTATTCTGAGGTAAAAACACAAAGAGACTGCAGACAGTTGAGGACAGTTACAGAAATCAGCACTTCAGGACTCCTGAATAGACATTTCTCATAAAAGTCAGCATGGCAATTGAGTTTATGAATGTTCATGGAGAGACAGTAAATGACATTTCTAGGAGCCATTTTGATGTGTTCCTCCCTCCTGAACCTGAAGAAATATTCACCACATCACCACTCCCTTAGACCAAGTCCCCCTCACACCTCTCACCTCTTACTACCCCCAAGAAAGCTCCTGGCAAATGTCCAGCCAGATACACCAATGCTACAAGGAGGAGGCAACTTAGGAATGCAGCAAGGACATTTGCACATATTACTCTTGTGGTGCACCAAGCTGTACAGGCCAAGTAGCAGCAAGATCACTCTGAGGTGCTCAGAAACGCACAGTCTCCACATGAGCAAAACAGTTCAGTAACACAAGTAGAGAAGCCATCGCTTCTGTGGAAGTTGGCAAGAATTGACTTAACAGACGACTGCTTCTCACATGGACAGTTTTATGTGGCCTGCTCAAGAGTGAGCTCACCAAGCAACCTGTTGATCCTAGCACCTGAGGGCAGAACCATCGATGTGGTCTACAGAGAGGTCCTTCAGAAGAGGGGAAAAAACATGTATGTCTCACTTCATTTTTTGCACTACAATCTTCTCCATTAGAAGTCCTACAACATATGTTACATTTCTGACTTCACATCATCAGTATTATAACTGGATTTACAAAACTTAAATATCGTAGTGAAGCACGGGAATCAGGCTAGTAAAGGTAAAGGTTCCCTTGCTCGAAAGCCAGTCGAATCCGACTCTAGGGTTGCAGTGCTCATCTCCGTTTCAAAGCCGAAGAGCCAGCGCTGTCCGAAGATGTTTCCGTGGTCATGTGGCCGGCATGACTAAACACCAAGGCGTACGGAACGCTGTTACCTTCCCACCGAAGTGGTACCTATTTATCTACTTGCAATTTCTTGCTTTCGAACTGCAAGGTTGGCAGGAGCTGGAACTAGAGACAGGAGCTCACCCTGTCTTGCGGCACCCGGGGCTTGAACTGCTGAACTACTGACCTTCCACAGCCTGCAGTTCAGCGTCTTAACCACTTGAGCCACCGCAGCTCCAATCAGGCTAGTACACAATAATAAAAAAACCTCAAAGAGCTAAAGAAGGTGACACGAGTTTAAATAGCAAATTTCCCATTCCTTTATTGTTCTGTATCTGTTTTCTGTTCTTGATTCCAGTTTAACTAGCAGAATTTCTGGAATTGGACCACATAAGTTTTCCGTAGATTCTTGAGTTCATATGCCAGGGCCCTGACTCACCCACGGTTCCCGTTTGCAGTCCTGCGGGGGCGGGGAGAGCCAGCAAAGATGACACCAGGCATGACCGGCCAGCTTTATCCAGCAATGAAGGCCAGGCAGCATGGTCAGGTGACAGACTGGCAAAGGTGCAAAATTTTGAGCATGCCCCCTTCCCAGGACAGGGCCTAGGATGGGCCTAGACCAGGCCATGATAGGGTGCTCTGCAGAGGGCCATCAGGGGGTGGTTTAAAGTGCCACACCACCTGGTAACTCACCTGGCTGTGTGGAATTTTTCTTTTGACCTTTCTGCTTATCTTTGTCAGGGCCTTGTGGCTGCACATTTCAGTACAGTGTGAGTAGGCCATTCCTGACCACCCAGGGTGAGATCAGCAGCCAGTTGCTGAGGTGGCCACGCTGGGAGCCAGAAGTTGCCAGTGCTGTGGCTGCACTGAGAGCTGGAAGGTGTTGCATGTCCCAATTGTCAGCCGAGTGCTGTGGCAGCCACATCAAAAGGGAAGATCACCACCTCAGAGGGCAACACCTTGGACAACTGCACCTCTTCAAATTAGCCTGAGGACATCAGGAGCTTGGAGCTGCTGAGTCCAGCATCACTGGGCTTATCAGCAGGGGGTTCCTGCAGCAGCAGAACCCATGTACCAGTTAGAGGTGCCACGTGGACCAGTGAGAGGCCACCACCAGCAGAGCTGGGAGCTGGGGCAGAGGAGCCACTGGAGATCAACACAGTCACCACTGGCAGAGCCCAGGAGCAGACATAGCAGCATAATGATAAGCTTTGGGGCTTGGGTTCAGGGGTGGGGGGGAAGGCAAAGGTGTTCAGCCCTGAGGGAAAGGGCTCCTTGTTTATACATGCAGAAGATATAACAGTAGACTGGTTGGTTGGTCTGAGTCCTGGTTTTCCCCCACCCCATTGTGGTCTTTGGATCCTCCGTGGTGGGCATGTTGCAGGCAGTGGAAAATCACCTGGTCTGATTTTGGAATGACTCCGTCCCCCCCCTTTCCTTCTCTTCAGTATTCGTACCAGCTATTTAGCTCGCCCCCTGGCACTGACTGGCTTGCATTCATACTTATTTTTTAAAAAGAATTTTAAGGGAGCCCCCTATAGGCAAGTAGAGGGAGGCATCTGATAAATCTAGGTCCGGGAAGGGGGCCAGCACATAGCTGCTTGGGTGGTTGCAGACGTACAAATCTGCTAGTACAGATGCACAGTCAGGTAGGTAGGTAGATGATTGATTGATAGACAGACAGACAGACAGACAGACAGACAGACAGACAGACAGACAGACAGACAGACAGATAGATAGATAGATAGATAGATAGATAGATAGATATATAGATAGAGAGATAGTTTGATAAAGGGATACATGAGAGGTCCCCTGACCGGGTAACCTTTAAGTGGGGCAGGCCTGGTTAAGTTTTTTTCCTGACCATATCAGATCTTGGAAGCTAAGCAGGGGCAGGCCTGGTTAGTTTTTCGATACTGAGGATTCCATATATCTTTGTAATATTTTACCGCAGCTCACTGTCTGGGTCTGGGGTCCTGTGTTCATGCAATATTTGTCATTAATAATTTGTGTTTAAGTTCAGGAGTATGCCAGCAAAGAACTCTGCTTCAAGCAAGGGGGGGCTTCCACTTTACTGCTGCAGACAAAGGGTTGGGGTGTGCAGCCTAAGGGGGCAGATCCCACCCTAACTTTTGCAGTGCATCGGATGGTAAGGAGGTTACCAAAGAATTCTGATGGTGGGAAAATATTGGGGGGGAAATCAGCCTAGTGAAATTTCTGAGAGGAATACACATGCATCTCTTTTGACATAATTTTATTTAAAGGGAAATCCTGAGGTAAATCTGGAGATTTCGGGAGCGGGGGGGGGATTTGAGGACTTGAGGGAAGAACCAAATTTCAATTGATAAATGAAATTTCCATGGTGAGAAAGGATTTCATATATCTCCAAAGACAATAATTCCTGAAGTGAAGACAGCAAGAGGTGTTTTTTCCCATTTCATTTTTTTCATGAGAAAGTGGTCTTGAGAAATTACCCATACATGGGAAAATTACAAATGATTATGTACTGAAAATCATTAGCTTTCTGAGATTCACAAATTATACAGTGTCCTAAATGAATCACCACCCACATACTTTTCAGTGTTCAATCCAAACTTACCTTGAAAAAAGAATAAACTCAAATTATTTTTTCTAGTGCATTTGGACAATTGCTAGGATCACTCCATAGTGGATACATTATGATTCACTTTGAATTATTGCTCTGCTTTTTATTGTGAATGTTCAGTGACCTTGTTATGGCTTTGTTGCCTGAACAGATTTGGCACATATCAACTAAAGCAAAGAATCATTTCTTCTTTCTAACACACACATGCGCAGGCACCACATTTTCTGGAAATATATTTATTTCCAATCTAATAGATACTGTGAAAGAATAAAGGTCAGAGCTAGATGAGTTGTCTTAACTAGCCGGCTGCAAACATTCAAAGGACAAAGCAAACAAAACCCCCAAACTAGTTCTAATAAGCCTCATGTAAGATATATATCGACATATCTATACTAGATCAGTAGAATGCACAGATATGTATAAGAGAAGCAGTACAGGGCAAATGCAGATATTTGTTTACTAACAGCATATCATTCAGATGTGAATTTTAATAGATAATTTTAAAAACACAACAGTCTGGGGAGAATGCTTGACTACATCCTACATAGCATGAATCATTTAAGCTTTCTACAAATGCAGAATTTATGAGCTTGTGCAAAATTAACCCCAAACTACTTATTATCCAGAGTATCCTTTTAGATTTTTAACTTGTAGAGGCACACTACAACATGATTGGAATAGCCCTAACTACCCATAATTAGAGCAGTCCCTGTGCAGCAGCTCCAAAGTATGCATAGACCTGTGCAGATAAAATGCCCTCTCTGTTTTCGGTCAAGAGCAGGTAGATGCTCCACATACCTTGTTTATAACACCACATCCTCAGAACATCTAGAGTTGCCAGCAGGCCTGGAGAAAAATGACCTGTCCTTTTACTAGAACCTTGGGCAGCTGAATCTTTCATGGCATGGCAGTGAATAACATTACTCAATAAATAACCTTGTGCCTTATGGTTGTAAGCCGCCCTGAACCCGTACACGGGGAGGGCGGGGTATAAATGAAATTAAATAAATAAATTAAGCCTCTATAAAAGAGACAAGAGTGTTTTTTTTCTCTCCAGGCAATTGGCAACCCTTCAAAGAGATACTAATGCCTGTTAAGTTATTTTTCTAACCTGCAATGCTGGTTATTTATTTCTTTGTTATGCATTGACTTAGAATGTCAGCTGAGACTTCATTATTAGGTGTTAATTTTTATGAGATAAACTGGTAACACACCCACCTGGGCTACTTCTTTCTTTCTCCCTACAGGTAATTATAAAGCCTAAGATGCATGAGTGAGGAGGCAAGAACCAAAGGCTCTTGTTCCTTTGGCTCCTACCTTGTGGCTCACAGTTATAGCCTTGTAGCTATCAATTGAAATTGGCCAACGTAAGACATGTTCACTTGGATCCTATGAACGAGTTCTGTGCACTGTGCATGCTTCCTCTTCTACTACAACTCCTGTTTATGCAAGGGCCCACTGAAAACTATTGATCTTGTTCAGTATAGAATTCACGGAACTTGATCATAGGATGCAAACCAGAGTTGTTTATCTATTTGTCTTGTTTATATTGTGATTTTCTTATAATCTCTTTTGGGCACCGTTGTGGAGAAAAGCAGGATATATATTCAAAATAAAATAAATAATACCTCATCACTGCCTGGAAGAACATTGAACAGAATCATAGGTCAGGATATGACCAACAGGAAGGTCATCAAGCACAGCTCTTAAGTGCCATAAGGTTGCCATATCTCTTTTATATAATTAATTCATTTATTTTAAGTCCCTCACATAGCATCACAACCATCACAATAAATATGGCCTACAGTATTTTCTACAGTTCTTGAAAGAGCTCTCACAGGGTGTCTTCTTTTGGGGAGGGGAGGGGATTGTAAACCACTCTGAGACTACTTCAGGTAGTGAAGGGTGGGAGTATAAATCCAATCTCTTCTTTTTCTTCTTCTACTCTGACTGGCAGCAGCTCTCCGGGATCTCAGCTTTCCAGGAACTCTCTTTGGCCGAATCTGCATTTGCATTTTTAAATCATTTTCTTGCTGCTGTGATGCCGTCTTTCTCTATTCTTGTTTGAATGTTGTTTGGAGAAGATTCTTTTAAAGCGGCGTGTAGGTGCAATGACAGTGGAGCTGCCCCGAAAGGACGATAAACATATGTGGACGTGCAAAAGTATACTAGCACTGTTGAGATGTGAAAATGACACCAAAGGAAGCAGCTTTTTTGAAGACGGAGTCAAAAGGCTGGGACACTGGTGGGAAAGACAAATGCAGATTCCACCTTTCACACTACCCCCCCCTCTTTTAAACTGGAGTCACCAGGAATTAAAACTGGGACCTTCTGTATGCAAAGCAAATGACCTAGAACTGAGCCACAGCCTTAACAACAGCTAAATCAGTTTTGTCAGGAAGTATACAAACCCTTGATTAGTCTGTGTGAACTAATTTAAACTAATGTGTCAACTAATATCAAGGCAACAGTAGGCACATCCAACAACTAAATATCAAGATACATATAGCCAGAGCAAAGTCTTCATATTGCTGTGGTATAAAGAATATAGATCTTCAGTAATCCTTATTCCTGAAGAAAGAAACAGTAGGGAAAAGTATATATTCATATTAGAGACTCAACTCTTTTTCTAGTTGATGTTCCCTATTGTGTTTATTCTCCAGAGGTATTTGTTATTGGCATATTGTAAAGGTTACCTGACTCATCTTCAAGATGCTTCTCTTGAGGATATAGCAAAATACCAAAGAGAAGTTTGGTCAATTATACTTGTGCCCTTTCTTCCTCTCTGGAGTATTTGAAGTGAGGCAACAACATGACTTCATAGGCAGCAACAAATAAGTATCTGGTCTTTGAGGCAGAAGTCACTGTATATCCGTTTGCATTTTTTTTTTTACAAGTAGATCATGCCAAGCTCAAAGTTAGTGGAGAAAATCACCAGAGCCTGGTATCATCCACTTTCTTGTAACACATCTTGGCAAATGTTCTTTGTATAATTTTGTATGTATGTATGTATGCATGTATGTGCCTGCCTGTCTGTCTAATTTACAGTAGCCATGAAAAGGTAAGATTCCAGTAAATCTTCCCATCCTGAGCCCTGTATATTCATTACAGTGAAGCATGGATTTTTCTTTTTTCTTTGTATGTGTATGAAGTAGTTCCTTTATTACATTAAACATATCTGTGCCAGAACTTGCACCCTAATATAGCATATTATGCCTAATATATCATATCTATACTGAAATGGAAAGAACTGTGCCATTTTGCTTTAGATGGCAATCCAGCTAATCTCCTTGCGACTCAGAATGACACTGCTGTTTAGTCTGAAGCAGAAAGGGGTTAGCCAAAGTGGCAAAGCTCAGACTTCATTTTTAAATTACCTCCACTATCATAGAACACATGTTTAAACTTTGTATTTACCCATAAGAAAACCTGAACACTTGTTTTTGTTGTCGTTGTTCAGTGGGAACTTTCCCTCCTTGACATGTTTCTGTCATGGCGATGAAGCCCTTAGTACATCTCTGACATTAAGCAGAGTTGATATCCAAGCCTAGCTGCATATGATACTGTCACTTCTGGTGTCCAATCAAGGGTGTTGGTCAGTGAAGTAATGGTCAAACTAATCTGTAAAATTAGGTCACTGGAAAGTATATCTGGATAAACTGGGAAACTAATATGGTTGAGGAGTTGGGCTATTTGGAAAGTCAGACTGACAGATATTGGTCTGTTCCAATTCCCCCATGTTTGCAAAGACACAGACAGCTAAGACATTTGCCCCCACAGTCGGAATAACGAGACGGACAACAGTTTTGGATCAAACAAGGGCCACTTTATTAACTATATAACAGTTTATTAAACAAACAACGGCAAGGGAGCATTATCTAAGTAGCGGAACAGACCAGGCAGGCGTCAGGATGACCAGCCTCCTTGTTTAATATGTGGGCGAGCCACCAACCCTGGTATTGAGCCATTAATCTGGCTTGCAACCAGCAGCCCAGCCACTGGTAGTCTCCCAGGAGCGCCTACCCCTGAAACCATGCAGAGAGGAGCTTACTCAAGAGGCTCCCAGAGGGAATCATCATTCACTGCCCTGGATGCCTTAATAACCCACAGGCGGTTCCTGAAGACCCCCCCCCAGTTCCAAAACAAGGAACGGCTTAAGGTGCTCACCATTTTCCGATTCCTTATCCCTGCCCTATTCTGCCACTCGGAAAGTCAAGCCTCTGCTTTGGCTAACGCGGCCAGTGTTCCCTCTAAGCTGTGGAGTCTTGTGAGCAAAAATTCTACTTTGTGAGCTACTGGCATTAAAGTTGTGAGCAAGCAATTTGACTACTGCATCAATTAGTGTGCTCTGGAGCCATCCTTCCTGAACTAAGGCAAAAGTGTGTGAGCTGGAGGCTAAAAAACTGTGAGCTAGCTCACACTAACTCAGCTTAGAGGGAACACTGGCGGCCACTTAACAACCTAAGGCAGCCCTGATCCCTTGCCGAATGTCCTCTAAAAATAACTTGTTGCCCTTGTTTGACAAGTGAATACTATCATCCCTGTAGAGGTCAGTCTTACCGACCACTATTCCGGGGTGTGGTAAATATTGACCCAGACCATCTTCCATAACTTTCCATATCTGTCTGTTCACCTTGCGATGAGTGCAGTCGATGCATCTGGGGTCCCCCAAGTCGCACCATACATGCCGTGGTAAAATTTCGGAACAAATTTCCGAACAAATCGTTTTCAGGTCTTCTGTGGCCTGGATAACCAGGGCCTTGCCTTTCATCAGGCCAAGATCATTGCCACCCAGGTGCACCAGTAAAATATCAGGAAGCGGCCCACGCAGTTCCTCAAACAATAGGTGGAGTAACCTGGGCCAATGCATGCCCCTCTGTCCCCACCTTTCGACCAACGCCAACTCACTCAGCCCCAACTGAGAACCAAACGTCGTCCTCTTGGCCTGATGAGTGGCCCAAAAAATCATACTGTGGCTACAGATAGTGACTCCTCCGTGCCTGTCAGCCCACAGCACCTGCAAAAGAACTATTTTAGAAAGAGTTCCACTCAAAACTTGCATTGACATACATACCCCTTAAAACTATGGGATCTCCATCTACCAATGTCTTGTATGTCCTCCCCTGAATACCCCATGGCCACAGCCATAGAAGCAGCTCCAATTCTAAATGAATCGGTCCCAAAATGGAACCCGCCTAAACCCAACTGATCAAGCGCTCTCCACGTCAGTGTCCAGAATTGAAATCTTGTGAGAGGGGATGCATCCCTATGCTGAAACAATGTACCGTCCCTCGACCCCCTGAGACACAGGTAATGGCGTAATGCCACCACCGGGCATAATTTGGCTTCAGAACAATGGCCCAATTCTATTACTGAACCCTTACCCCCTTGATCAGTCTTTGACCGCCGAATAGTAATGGCCAAACTGGCCTCTCAGACCTTGATGTCAGTAAATCTTATAGCCCTGTTTGAAGTGTCACTCCGTGAAGCAGGGACAAGCTCGCTAATATGCAGAGCTCCAAAAAAATGCTATTAATGATGCGGAATGAAATAGAGAAGCTTCGTATTCATCAGCACAAAGGCCGGGTCACAATGCCCGCAGACCCCTCAACACCAACGGAGTCAACAGCTCCCTGTCATCCCGTTGTTGCCCTGCTTTGCGTGCCCACCCATCCAACATCTTTTTGACATGGAAGTCAGTCGTCCTGTCCTCATGCCCAGCCGCGTCTGCCACGTAGGCAAGGGAAGCCAGCCTGCCCCTTATAGAGCGAACTGACAAGCCCCTCCGCTTCAAATAAATGCAAAACTGCATAAGTTGGGGAACTGGGATGGGACAAACATGTCATAATCCCACCTCTTGCCTGAAGGCGGCAATTTGTTGACCTGCCCTCATGTATGCATTCCGCATTTAAGGAGCGAGGGCCAAACCTATTGCCTGTCCAGCTTCAAGCCTCCAATCTGCCCAAAACTGGGAGGCATCCTTACCGGACGTTTGTCCGCTTCCGGGGCCAGCTGACGGAATTTCCCCATCTGTTTTTGAGAGAGAGCATCCGCGACCCCGTTACTCACACCCGGAACATGCCTAGTGTGAAACAGTACATTATTCCTCAAGCATAGCAATGTAAATGCTCTAACTAATGCCATGACCCATGTTAATCTGGATGAATTAGAAGTTAAAGGTTTGCTAAAAGTTTTCCATTACCATGGAGTCTTTGCCCAGGAAGTCAGGCTTTGTTTGCTCCATGTGACAATAGCCACCACCCAAGACAGAGCTCAGTTTGAGAGCTCCCTCCTGGAAGTTATTCCCTTATGGAATTATCCAAAATGGTCCATTCTCCCTCCATACCAAGGGATTTTATTATCACTGTTTTCCCACCCAGATACTGCAAGGAAATAGGTGCCATAAGTGTTTGGACAGTTTAGTAGCAATGTTTAGAGTGGAGTTGCTGGTAGTCACTCAAGCCTGTTGGAGTGCAACCTCTGTCCACCAGGCATGTCATTGCACTGATAGTTCAGTGCTATGCTGTCTACATATATGGGTGAGAAGGCTTTGTACACTGGCCGCTTCTGCATCTAGCATTTGCTCCACTGTTTTACCAAACCCACGTTGGAACAGAAATTCCCCTCTACATTGCATGCCACTTTCACTTTGTTTGATATCTCAGTTTTATGGCACTGTCTGCATAGATTTATGGCTGTTTTATGGCCATTCAGGGGTGACTCTGCAGTCAGTATGGCGTAGGCCCAGGGTATTTGAATGTGGTTTTGAGCTGCATCGTTTTCAATTCCAATGTGGGTTTGGTAAAACAGCGGAGCAAATGCTGGATGCAGAATGGGCCACTGTGCACGCTTACTGCTACCAGCTGTTGAGGAGGGAGGGTTATTGGGGCACTACACAGATTGGGCATGGGGAACCTGGAAAAATTGTAGCAGTTATAGACTGGAACAGCTTCCTCTCCCTTGCTTACTTATGTGGGGTATCTTGTCCTTGCACACCAGCCTGAAAAATGGAAAGTGTCCCCTTGGTGTTTGTGTTCGTGTCCTGAGGCAGAAAGCATGTAAGGATTCTCAGTAAAGGAGTTGAAGCTATATGTTACAAAAATGGTCTCCCCCTTGTTTGTTTGTTAGCCGAATTGCTTTATTTACAGCAATTGGTAATTTATAAATGGGTCCTTGCCAACTATACCAAGGTCCTGTTCCCACCAAGGGTTACCAGAGAAGGATAACGAGGCTGTTGTTGTTAAAATAAATGTCTTTTACTTAAAGAATAAATCTCATACAAACAATACTGATGCACTCACACATTCAATCAAGTTCCTTAGAAATACAGTATTAAAATAAGTACAGTTGCATTAGAAGGTGGGGGTGATGATGGGCAATACTTATCTGTCTTGCAAGTTGGTTGTTCCAATGAAGAATGGATGGTAAGAAATGGAAACTAAAAGGGAATTCACACATGACCAGAACTAACCAGAACGTGTGGGTCTCTCGTCAGGATGCTCCACTGTAGTGTTGATGAAGCTGGCCATTCTCATTGTGAACCAAATGTCCATTTGGCAGGAAATACCAATGCAGGAACAAAGCAGTGATGTGTCTTCCGTGACCACAAATAATTCAGCAATGGGGGCTGTCTCTAATCAAGCTGTTGTTTCTTACTGCTCACAATAATGGAGGTGTGTGCTTCATCACCAGGCTGGTAACTGTGTAACTGAAACTTTATTCACGTGTAAGGCTTGTGCAGGCACCTCCTATGTGTTACATCACAACAGATGACTTAAAGTGTACAGTTCTCTGAGCCTATGCGTGTGTGTGTGCACAGTCCATTGTGTGTAGCAATAAATATAGTCCATAAAGCAAAATATCAAGTTCATTCTCTAACATGTTTACACACAGTGCTCCCTTGTGCAAAGTGCCCATTTCTAGAGTTCCCATCCCCTTTGTGTGTGTTCTAAGTATGTATGACAAGAAAGAAGAGAAATCTAACTTCATGCTACATTCCCTCTTGTCTCTTTTGTGTTCTGGGTGTCCTGGCTAGGATGCATAATAATGTGGAGAGTTTTGATTGGCTGCAGACTCAGTATGTTAAACTGCATGAAAGTTTGGGAGAGACATGGGAGGCTGAATGTGAGAATGTGCATTTTCACTCACCTTGGGCTTTTTGGGAGCCCTTGGGATGTTTTCTGAGTTGTAAGTAATGTTTTGTTTTGTTTGTTTTTGTTAGTCCTCTTCTGCCATGTTATCTGGGCTTTGATCTATTAAAAAGTTATATTGTTTCTGAGAATTTTCTAACCTCCTTGTGGATCTCTTGATTAAAAAATAGGGTATGTACATGTTAATAAATAAGTAAAATCATTATGCATATGCATAACTTTCATCATCATAATAATAATTTATCATAATTATTAGAATCATGGATATATCTTTGACTTTTTAGACAAAAAGCACTATTCCAGTTCTAAGTATTATTATAAACAATAAATTGAGCTTTCATCATTAAAAAAATAAGATTACTGTAAACCGTACAGCTTACAGGAAATGGAGACATTTAATATAAAATGAATTTCAAACAAACATATTTCAAAGAAATAACAGGATTATTTTTTTTAAAAAGCTTGTCTGTGAAAACTGATAAAATGCCTTATTTTTAATTTCTACCACATCTATTAAGAGCCAGCCATGTGGAGAAACTATTAGTACTAGTAATATTTCAACCTGTGTTCTTTTTCTAATTGATGTATTCTTTAATTAATGTTGTGCAGACAAAGTAGACCATGTTCTCACCAATTACAGACACACATTAATTAAAGAAGCTTACATTCTCAAATATGAATCCCAGCTTTTAGTCTAAGTACTGAAAGGCCAAAATCCAAAATGTTAACCCTTCAAAATCATCATTCTCGGTTTCCATGGGAATAAGTTATGCTTTTGTGGTTAAGTCAGAAGCTCATGCAGGTGGCTAGATTTATGAAGTGAAGCTTAGAATCCAAATACATGCTATCTTAAATGCATAGCTGTGGTACATCTCCTGGTAATATGTAGTAAAAGCAGACATGAGATGTCATGTCATTTTGCTCAATATATATTTTATCCTCCGAAAGTAATGGTGAAAAAAGTGAAGTGGGGTGAAAGAATGCTGAGTGCCATGATGTTATGTCATGGCGTCAAGACTATGTGCCAGGATAAGATGTGCATTGATGCTAGTGGCCACACATGTAAGGTAACATCTAGGATTGGATCCCACATTGCATAGGTGCAAGGATCATAGATGAAATGAACATGAAGTTGAGCAAACTTCAGAGGACAGCGGAAGACCGGAAGGCCTGGCGTGATCTGGTCCATGGGGTCGCGAAGAGTCAGACTCGACTGTGCGACTGAACAACAACAACAAGGACCATAGATTTTCCCCACCTTCTTTCTCCCCTGGAGCCCTTTGTGACCTTGGAAAAGTTCATTGCAGGGGTTGAAGAACTTGCATTTACTAATAAGCACACAAGTCAGGCAGCTGCAGTGGGAAAAATGAAGAAGATGAAATTATTCCTTTCTTTCTCTTCCATGAATGGAACTCTGCTCATACAAGTGGCTGAAAGGGTGGCCTTGTTCCCTTTATCCTTCCCACTGCAACCACTCAACTGGTGCAGCTATTAGTACATGTAAGTCCATTGACCCTGGAAATAAACTATCCCCACAACTGGAAAAGGCTTTGGTGGGAGAGAAACGTGGGGAAGATTCCAGAGCCGACCATCAGCTCTTTCCACTGGCAGTTCATTTGATTTATTTATTTATTTATATCTTCGATTTGTATACCGCCCTTTACTCGAGGGTCTCTGGGCGGTTTACAGGTATATGGCCTAAGTGCCTAATTAGTTCCTATCCTAGGGCCACAATTCCACTGGGGGAGGGGCTACCTATCGACACCCGAGCGGCGCGGTCCTGTTGTATTCCACGGGCAGGCTTCCATTGTTTCTTCCTGGCGCCTTAGGACAGGTCGACGACATCTCCCGGCAGGCTCCTGATGGACTCTTCCGGTGCGTGGTGGCTCCCGATTGCAGTTCCGGCCTTTGTCCCTTAGGCTCCGCCGCACTGCATCGTCATGCCATCATGCCACCGTCACGCCGCCGTAGCTCCACCTCCATCCGGTCGCCATCGCATATCATGGGTCGCCTCTGCTCCGCTGCCATATTGCCGCTGCCGCCAACACTCCTGGCACACACCATCAGGAGGGAGGGTGCCCCCTGCCAACTTAGGGCAGGTACCCATTTGTCTACTTGTGGTTACGCTTTCGAGCCGCTGGGTGGGCGGGAACTGGAACTTTGGCCGGGAGCTCACCCCAGCCACGGTGGGTCTCACCATCCCTCATGGGATCCAAGCCATAGTTTGCCATCTCTGGGAAATACCTGGAGATTTTGGAGCTTTGGAGAGGGGAGGAGCTTCATTGGGGTATAATGACATAGACCCCACCTTACAAAGAAGCCATTTTCTCCAGATGAATGGATCTCTGCCACCTGGATATCAGCTGTAATAGCAGGAAATCTCCAGCCAACACCTGGAGGTTGGCAACCCTACTCAAGAGGCATTTGTAGTGTTAAGTCGTGCGCTTAACAAAGAAGTCGGAGAGTGATTCAGCAAGAATGCGGTTTATTCTTCAGCTCTGTTACTTCTCCGAACACGGTACAACGATCGCCAGCCAGAACCATCATTCGAACCAAATACATATACTGGCTGCTCTATATTTAAACACTCCCGGCTAATGTAGCCACACCCCCTGTACAATAAGGCAACCTATGAGGTTGAAGCAATAACAACCAATCACAAGCGATCCCGCTCTGCACGGTGATTGGCAGACACTTTCTGGGCTAGGGCTCCTATTGGTTACACTAGGATCCTAGCCCAGGATGAAGCTCAACATGACATCTCAATCAGGCGATTCACACATCAGTATTTACATTCACATAGCAGTTATATATAATGCAATACATAACATGTAGTGACTACTTTTAAATTAATGGAAACACTGATGAATACTTTTTAACTGACTGCTGAAATTACTGGAACTGTAGAATGTATAAAATTTATATTTGCTTTATTAATTGGCTATGCCACAAAACATAGTATATTCACAAATAAAAAAGGATATTTCTCTGGAAGACAATATCTAGAACTCTGCATATTATATCTAACTATATTGGAGCTTATTATAAGGCAAGTCACACAATATTATAAGGCAAGTCACACACCATCTAATTAATCTTTTTTAAAAAGAATTTTATTCTGAATCACAGAAAATATTTTCCCTACCATCTAATTAATATTTTTTAAAAATAATTTGATTTTGAATCACAGAAGATGTATACAATACATCAACTATTCTTTCTAGTGAAATATTAAGAAATGACATTACATCTGGCTCAATGAAACTGCTGACTCATGATTTCTAGGTCAGGTGTTCTGGACATTTTACTTCCTCTCATTTTCCTTACCAGCTGCTGCAGGCCACATTTATTATGGAGCACAGTGAAGCAGCACTAATGAGAAGTAAAACTTTTATGAATAAACAAAAGCCCCATCACATCCTTTCCTGTAACATGCTGTGCAAAGTGAAACAGGAAGAGACTTCTACATAGACTTTTTATTTGCATCACCAAAGACAAGCAGGATGGTTACTATTTATATCAGTTCCTATCGTGTAACTAGATTTTTTTAAATAAAAAGACTCCAGTAGATTCGTTTTAACAAACTAGCTCAGCAGTTTAGAAACAGGAAACAGGAACAGACTGTGTTCAAAAGTTTTAATTGCTTAGAAAACTGTTATGCCTGAAAGAACCTTTGAAAAGAGCTGGGAGGCCAGTGCCAGAAAGCCCAGCCTTGAGTTCCTTAGACTATCAGTGGTGTTTGCTTTGAAAATAATCACAACTGAAACCTGAACAGAAGTAAACATTAACTAGTCAGTAAGTATACTTACCCACATGGGCAGGTGTACTGAACAGTAAATGTTTACTTCTATTCAGGTTTCATTCATGATTATTTCCAAAGCAAAGCAGTCTGAAAAGTGCACCGTTTTTATTACTGTCATGAGCCATCTTGAACAAGTCTGGGAAGGTGGCATACAATTTTTCTAAATACAATAAATAAACTATAGGTACAACTACATCCTTCTAAGTCCCTGGAAGTCATGATGTAATGCTGCTTAGTGTTTTGGATTGCACTGTAATAAAGCCATGTATACTCCAATCAGTCAGCTTCATTGACGGGTATCAGGATTGCCAGCATCAGGTTGGGAAATTTCTGGAGATTAGGGTGGAGCCTAAGGAGAGCAAGGTTTGAGGAGGGGAGGGGACACTGGGGGCATAATGCCATTTATCCCAACCCCTAAAGCTGCCATTTTCTCCAGGGGACCTCATATCTGTAGCCTGTTGATGAATTGTAATTCTGGGAGAATTCCAGGCCCTATCTGGAAGTTGGCAGCCCTGAACTGCATTATGCTTTACTGTAGGCAAGTAGTAACCACATTGTTCTGTCTCTCTGTGGCATACTCTACTTGGGGTTCCAGTTAAGTTTTCTTATAAAACATTATGTGGTCCAAGAAAGAATCCTGTGTCACCTTAAGGACCAACAGATAAAATGTGGCACATTAACACATGAAGCCATCATTGGTTTATCAGGTTTGCCATTTTCTACTCTGACTGACAGCAGCTCTTTTGAGCCTCAGGCACAAGTCTTTCACATCACCCACTAACTAAACCTTCTTAACTGGAGATACCAGGATTGAACTGGGGATCTTACATGCAAAGCAGATGCTCTACTACAGAGCCACAGCCCCTCCCCATTGAGCATACACATATGTCACAGTAAATCTAATTGAACTGAAACCAACATCATCCTTTTGCCAGATGGGTCAAAATCATGGTATGCTAAATCTTCCTTTAATAGAGGAATACTAGCTTGGGTGGGGGAAGTGTATATGTACGGCTGCCCTGTCCCTTTAATAAAGGCTTGATGGGATGTTATTTACCTCCATGCCATAAAAAGCTTCAGCTGTTAATTGCCACACATTAAGGCTCCCTGAGGCAGGACAGCTTAATATAAGGGGCATTATTGGCTCCAGTTTTATCCAGTCCTTAATTTTAAAGGTACCACAGGACTTTGTTGTTGTTAAAGCCTAAAGGCTGCTATTCAGAAATATAATGGTTGTGCTTCTACATTTCAGGTTGTTTTTGTTAAGAGGGTGTGTTTTTGAGAGCCAGTGTGGTGTCGTGATTAAGAGAGGAGGACTCTAATCTGCAGAACTGGGTTTGATTCCCCACTCCTCCACATGAAGCCTGCTGGGTGACCTTGGGCCAGTCACAGTTCTCTCAGAACTCTCAGCCCCACCTATATCACAAGGTGACTGCTGTGGGGAGAAGAAGGGAATGTGATTGCAAGCCATGTTGAGTCTTCTTAAGGTAGAGAAAAGTGGCTTATAAAAACCCAGCTCCTTTTCTGATGTGACTTTTTGGGGTCCTGATTCTTTCATTAAAAACCTCTGACAGATGGGAGTAAAATTTTCTGTATAATGATGTTCCACCTTCAATAAGATTTTCCTTGGCTAATATTAAGCTCTACAAGCATAAAAGCACTTTAAAAGGTTATATAGTATTGAAGTTTTAACCTCTAGGTTAAAAAACAACAACACAACCCTGTTTCTTTCACAGCTCTAAGTCCTAACTTGACCTGAAACAAAAAAAAAACCCTTCTTACAAAATTAAATCTTCATCTCCCTGGCATGTGGCAGTAGAGCAAAGGAGGTAGAATGGCACTGCTAGGCTGAATCTCAGGAAGTGCAAACTGTAATTTTTTTAGACATCAGTGTAAATGGCTGGGTCAGTTGGACTGTATGTGCAACAAGCCCGAAAGGTAAAAAGCTATGGAACCTGCATATCATTATTACTACTCAACAGCAACAACATTGGGGATGGACAAATGTATGAACTGAATAAAAATAGGGTTTCTTATGTGATTCTGCCATATTTCTACCACATGTGATACAAATGGCTAGATTTTACCCTACCTCACTTCTTATACTTCAGTGAGAGAAGCTGATCAAGTCTGAAACTAAAGGTAAAGGTGTATCAGTGCGCTCCTAAAAACACTTTCCTGAGAATGGACCTGAGCAGGATTCTGAATAGACCTGCTTGGAATTGCTCTCTTTAATAGAGAAGTGAGGAGTGAAGAGTAAGAGGGAGGCCTATACAGTGTTACCTGACCAAGATGCAGCAAAAAGTAATTTACTCTGAGATGACAGTTTGAAGAGAGAAGAAAAATAAACTAACAGGAGGGAGGTTAGGCTCATTAGCATTGTGGTCTCCATATTTCATCATTAATAATAATAAAGATGGATGGGTGAGTCATAATAAAGCACTGTTCCATTCTTTAGTGAGCACATTATAAAAAGAGGCAGGGACGACTGGAAGTGAACATGAAGAATGGGTCAGATGTGCTGTCTCCAAAATTATAGCCCCTCTGTGGGGAGCTGGCTGATTTATGCCAGCCATTGCAAATGTCAATTAGGACCATCCCATTCCGCCATCTTTAATGCATTCTGGGTTCCACAGAACACCAACTCCCAAGAGCCATGAATGGGATGTCTGAGGGTTCATAATTCAAATGATGGCAGCTCCCTTTTTTGAATATTCTGGCTAATGTGAAATCTATTCTCAGTATCAAGGAAAAATACAAGATGCAGAAATGGAGACAAAGGAGGAATAACAGCAATTTCTTTCATGGAATGACAGGAGATGGGAAAATGAGATGTCTAAAGTCAGTTTAGTAAGAGCAAGACAAAAGCAAATTATATTCTCAGAGATTATATTCCTCGTCATTCTATCTGAATTTGTTTTAATGGAATTTACTTTCTGTTTCCCTTTCCATTCCATGGAAACGTTTTGTAAATCTTTTCCCATAGATAATAAACACTATGAGGAAGGCTGGGTTGTTGTTTTTTTGGCGGGGGGAGTGTCCTTAGGATCAAGTGTTTACATGAGAGGTGTGATGTGATCATTGTATAATCCTGAATATATTATTTTGACAGCAGTGCTTTTGAAGATTTGGTAGGAAAATTGAAACTAGCCCACATGATCAATTTATTGTGTAGTTATTTTACTTATCATGTGGACTAAACTGTTGTTTGTCACATAGATCACATGGGTTATGCAATCTTTCTGGTCAGTGTTCCATTCGATCCAATGGTGAGGATCATAAGATGCTCTAGCAATTGATGTTTCTCATGTTTCTATTACAAATAGGACTGTTTCTCAAACTCAGAAGTTTGAGAAGGGAAGAGAGCCTCTAGGGTTGCCAGCCCCCCGGTCCGGGCAGGGGATCCCCCCGGTTTCAAGGGCTTCCCTCTGCAGCAGTTCTCAAACTCAGAAGTTTGAGAAGGGAAGGAAGCCTCTAGGGTTGCCAGCCCCTCAGTCCTGGCAGCGGATCCCCTAGGTTCGAGGGCTTCCCTCTGCAGCAAACCAACTGGCAGGCAGGGGAAACCTATCCCTATGGAATTCCAACCAAATACCAGAACATCCCTGCACAATGTCCCCAACACGATGATGTCATGGGTGATGTTATCATGTTGGGGACATTGCGCGACATCCCCTGTTGCCCTGCAAGCTTCTTATACAGTATGGACTTGAAGTTTAACTCTAAATCTGGACTGTACTATGAGGGTGCCAGGGAAAATGGACTAATTGGTGACCATGTGACAGAGCCAATTTACTGGACAAAGTGATGTACACAGCCAAGGGAAGCCTTGCACTGAAGCAGCATGTTGAACCAGACGTGGACCGATGCCATCCATCCCTGCATCTCTAAGTCACTGCAGACCCAGGTAGATGGCATGTCAGCCTCCCTGAGAATCACAGCCACAAGGAACCAGCATCCAGACTTATAGAGAACTTTGCAGAGACAACCTGGACTTTCTTGCTCAAACACCATAGCAAGCAGTGTCTCTATCCAGCAGGCATTCCCCCACACACACCTTCTCCTAGCAACATTACCCGAAATTGCACAAAGTCATCTTCATGTTAAACAAAAGAACTTGCCCAAGACAGGATTAACTGGGCTGACTAGCACACCCATCGCCCATCAAGATAACGCAGCTGCAGACCATCAGATCATTGATGCTAATGGCTGGCCAAGTACCCTGAATGACTGTCTGTTCTTCTCCTTTGTCTTAAACCCAAACTCTGAAATGTGTCACTTAAAGAAACATCATGTCAATTGCCCAACCATTAATCCTATTCTTTTAGCCCATTAAGGCACTAGCAGCATCTAGCATGTTCCTGGGGACTACGTGCTTGGTGGCTCATACCCCAAGCCCCTTTTAGGGTATAAAAGAAGAGCATCTGCCCATGCTTGCTCTCTCACTTCCTCTCTACCTGACTCCACCCTATCTTACCAGCTCTCGACCTAGTGCCGTCCAGAGTCTATCACGTGTGTTGCTGGTCAACATACGATGCTTTTCCCTCTCAGTTTCCCTTCATTTTTTGCTGCAGGATCACTTCATCTCGTCGGACAGGTAATTATTGCCCAACCAACGAACTTCTCATGCTAGTGAAACATCACTATATTTTTCTGTCTAATTTTCCTAGCTCTGGATTGTTATGTGTTCGCTTGGATATTATTGTATGGGTGTGCAAATTCTCTAGTAAAGAAACCATTTCATTAAGACCTGGTCTCTGCATCTATTTCTGGAAATCTGGACTAAGCGAGACTCCTGTATACATAGTTTACTGCTCCCTTATATGCCTATTGCCATTTAATAACTATAATTTCTCAAGCTATTATTAAGAAATAAGGCAATTT
>NW_015163647.1:478833-479541 GCF_001447785.1 Gekko japonicus | reverse complement strand
CCCCCCCCCCGGGTGCCGTCCAAGGCCTGTCACGGTGGCAGAGGGGCTGTCCAAAGCAGAGGGGCCTCCATTCCAGCTGGTGCGGCTGCTGCCTTCACAGCGCTAGCTGGTAGCGACAGACAGCACTGCCTCTCGCGAGAACTCTCCTGTTATCCACCTGCATGGAGCACTGGAGGCAGTTCCTGGCATGGGAGGGATCAGCCCTGCCTCCCTGGCACCCTGCCTGGCACTCAAGCTGAGCTGGGAGATGTTTCCCAGGGCAAAGAACCCCCCCCCCCCCGCCCAAATCAGCCCACAGGAGGGAGCCCAGCGTCTCTCGCCCCACAGAGAGAGAGAGAGAGAGAGAGAGAGAGAGACTCACCCTTCTTCTCGGGGCCCCTCCCCGGGCCGGGGGGCGGGTGCTGCCTCCGCACCGGCAGAGTGCTGGAGGGGAAGGTGCTGGTGAAGAGGACGTCGCCGGGCAGGGGCTGCTCAAAGCCGTAGGCGCTGGCGTAGGTGGCGTCGCGGCGCCCGCTGCACAGGCTCTCGTCCGACAGCGTTCGCTGGATAGTTTTCTGGGGGGACTGGGAGTGGGGGGGGCGGAGCAAGATCCAACAGTCAAGGGGCTGTCCCGGGCAGCCCGCTCTTTTCTTTCTTTCTTTCTTTCTTTCTTTCTTTCTTTCTTTCTTTCTTTCTTTCTTTTCTTCCTCCCTCCCTCCCTCCCTCCCT
>NW_015163647.1:476411-478092 GCF_001447785.1 Gekko japonicus | reverse complement strand
CCCCCGGTCTAATTCTTTCTCTCTTTAGATTTTTTTTAAAAAAATTGAGGCCCCTTCGATCCTCGGAGTCTCCTTTCTCAAGGCATCTCTCCCGAGAGTGGCCTTTGGAAAGCAAAACCCAAGGACGAGAAGGGGCCGTCCCATCTGCACTCTCTAAACAGCCCCGCTCTCTCTCTTTTTGATTTTCTAATCTTTTTATTGAAAGAGAAGTCACATCTACATGTAATACATTCAACCCTATTTCAACGACGTGTAAACAAATACCCTTGAGACGTTTCAATATATCCATATATCAAAATTAACTTTGCCTGACTGAGGACTTTTGCGCTTTGTTTTGTTCCCAAGTATCCTACCACTAATATGCGAGTGCCTTATAGTACCAGTTAGATATAAGTAAAAGCTTGTGGAAAGAGGGATCAGACCCTAAAATAAAGGCTGACTAAAGCAAGAAAAAGCAACTCATAAACGAAGCCGTTTGGCGTAGCCTACATGTGCTGGTAGAATGTCATGTTCTGTGAAGTAGGTTATTAATGCAAACCACTTTCGTACGAATCTAGACTGTGCTCCTGAGTGTCCTCGTGTGTATGTCTCATAAACAGCCTCTCGAGTGAGATGAGCCGGCACAGGAAGGGGAAAGACCTGCCTGCAAGGGGGACGGGGAGTTCCATCACAGGCTGGGGGACTCTGCCATTAGCGTCCCGCCCCCGCACCTCCTTGAAACAGAGCCCCCCCACCCCACCCCAAGACACCACCAAATGGACTTCTGTACCCTGGGATGCTGTGGCCCTGCTGGTGGACCTCCTGAGGGCACCTGGTATTTTTGGCCACTGTGTGACACAGAGTGTGGGACTGGAGGGGCCACTGGCCTGACCCAACATTGGCTTCTCTGAGCTCACTGCAGGTGCTCCGGCCAGGATTTGGAAATGCATCTCCTCCTGGAGGGAGTCTGGCAACCCACAAGCCTCCACTTGGCATTGTACAAGGTTTTTTCTTTCTACAGGCCAGGAAGGAGGAACTGAGCCCACGGCAGTGTTCCCTCTCAGCTGAGTAAGTGTGAGCTAGCTCACAGTTTTTTAGCCTCCGGCTCACACATTTTTTGTCTTAGCTCAGGAAGGGTTGGCTCCAGAGCAAACTAATTTCTGCAGTGGCCAAATCACCCACTCACGACTTTAATGCCAGTAGCTCACAATGTAAAATTTTTGCTCAGAGGACTCCACAGCTTAGAGGGAACATTGGCCCACGGCTCCGCTACCTCTTTAAGCAAGGTTAATAAATCTGTCAGGGAAGACGACCGGACAGTCCCCCCTCTCCCAAGCAAGAAACAAGAGTTTGGAGAGCCTTTGGTTAGAACTGCCCCCGGAGCCAGCTGAGCAAGCGTTAGCCCCAGGCAGGGCCGGCTCCAGCTTATTTTGCACCCTAGGCGAGGATCCCTTCTGGGGGCCCCGTGCGCCCCCCAATTTTCAAAAATAAATGTATTTTAGGAAGAATGAAAAGCACAAATAATCAAGAAACTCCCAGAGTACGGGCCGGGTGCAGTTTGGTGCCCCTAAGGGCCGTCCTGCTCTAGGCGATCGCCTAGTTCGCCTAGTGAGTGAGCCGGCCCTGGCCCCAGGACTTATTTTCGGGCCTGACTTGCAACCCTGCCCACCCACCCCCGGCTCAGGACCTCCCCCACCCAGGG
>NW_015163647.1:473017-475700 GCF_001447785.1 Gekko japonicus | reverse complement strand
CCTCCCCCTTAAGACCCCACAGAGGGGCTGCCAAGCCCACCCACCCACCCCCGGCTATCACAGCAGCCTTCTGACCTCAGCCAGCACCCCCACCCGAGGGGCAGCCACTCCCCAGGGAACAGGAAAAACCAAGAGGCGGTCACAGCAGGTACCCACGAGGAAAATACCGCAAACAACAAGCACTGTGATGTGAGTGACCAGATCATCTAGTTAAGATTGTGCTGTATGATGAATCAAAACCATTTCAAGTGTTAATCAAATATCAACACTCGGAATGGAACCAGTTCTATAAAACTAAAAAAATTAAATAATTAAGCTAAGAATTTATAAAGTAATAATATAAAATAATGATAATATTCCATTCAGCTCCACGTTCCTTTTCATTTAAAATACCATGGATTTTTTCCCTAGGATAAAGCGCAGGAAATAAAGAAGACGTTAAGCACTGGGTTGCTCCTAACAGAAATTGAACTGGGTCAAGAGGCTGACACTTTGCTACACAACAGGAAACCTCCTGAGGAAGACTGGGATGAAATGAGTTTATATCCGGGGGCTCGTTGAGTAGGATGGACTTCCCTTGTAATTCTGTAAAGTTTTACCGAGAGTAGGATGGACTTTTCCTTGTCATTTTGTAACGTTTGATTCATTATACAACATGCCCTAAATGATCCAGCCACTCACGGTCACAGTGTTCGTTGAGTGTTGTCTACTCCCCAGGGAATGGCGGCAGGTGCTGGAGACACTCCGGAGGGAGAACGGGGAGGTCTCCCGAGCTCCACAGCCCGGCAGGGCCCACCAACCTTGGCTGTTTGAAGGGGTTGTTATTGCTGCCGCCGCTCCGGCCAGCCACGCTGCTGGCGCCCACGCCGAAGGCCTTGGGGCGGTAGCCCCGGCTCTGCCCACCGGAGCTGACCCCGGGCGACGACTCCCTCCTCTGGCAGCCGCCCTCATGCAGGGCAGCCCCGTAGGGGGGAGAGACCGTCGGCATCTTGTCCCGGCGCAAGGATTTGGCACTGGTGGCGTCGATGCCGCTGTCGCTGGAGCCCCCTTTGGCCAGGGGATCTGGGTCGGCCTCGGCGGGGTCGGGGGGGTCGAACCACCGCTCGTCGCCGTGATGCAGGGCAGCCCCGTAGGGGGGAGAGACCGTCGGCATCTTGTCCCGGCGCAAGGATTTGGCACTGGTGGCGTCGATGCCGCTGTCGCTGGAGCCCCCTTTGGCCAGGGGATCTGGGTCGGCCTCGGCGGGGTCGGGGGTGTCGAACCACCGCTCGTCGCTGTGGCTGCTGGAGGCGTTGCTGGAGAGGGTGTTGCTGCTGGAGTGGCTGCTGGAGGACGGCCCCTCGCCCTGCGGAGGGGGGGGAAAGGGGGAGAGAGTAAGGCCGTCTGGGGCGGCGGCAGGGAGGCCCGGGGAGGGAGGGGCCTGGCTCATGGGGGGGCCCTCCGCGCCCTCGCTGGCCGTCAGCGCCCCCCCACTCACTTTGGAGTGTCGGTTGGGAGACTCCTTGCCTGCCGGCTCCTGCCTGCCCGTCCGCTTGCTCACGCTGCTCCCGGAAGCGGCGGATAGTCGGTTCTGCACCGGCACGTGCCACAGCGGCTCTGCGGGGATGCAGGAAGGTCCTGTGAGAAGAGCCTCGGCGCCACACAACTTGGCCCCGGCTGCCGCAGCCAAAAGAAGCCCCCTGGACACCCGCCCCCAGGGTCTCCCAGGTCGACTCCCGTGCAAGTGGGCACTCAAAACACCCCCATTCCTATCTGCCGGTGCCCAGGAACAAGCGACGGGAGGGGAGCCAGGGAGGAGACCGCCAGGTGCTCTCCTCCTCCCGAGCCAGAGGGCCGGTGGTGTTCCCTGGGCAGCACTCTGGACAGGCCGCTCCGGAGCCGAGAGAGGCTGGTGAGTGCTTTCGCCCCCGCAGGGAGCCAAACCGGGGAGGGGGCCCCTCTCTTTCCTTCCCCAGCTGAAGGCAGAAGGCAGGGAAAGGAGAATTCTTCCAGCTTGCCTGGCGGAGGAAGGGGGAAATGCCAGGACCAGGAGAGGCATGCTGGTGTGTGTGGGGGGAGACAAAACCCCCCGGTCTTGGCAAGTCACGGGGTTGGCTTCCAGTCCTGTTGCAGCTGGGGCTCGGTCACACTGGGAGGGGGGCCTTGTGGCAGCCTCGAGCAGCCTCTCTTCCTGGACTTGCGCTCACACACAGACCCTGGGCCCCCGAAACACCCCATGGGAAGAGCAGCTTTTGCGACAAGCCCCCCAACAGCAAGGTGGGGAGGAGCTGGCCCATGCCCGGCTCCCCTCGCCCTCACTGGCCCAGGCTTTGGCAAGGGGAGCATCTCCCCGAAAAGAGGGGGCCCCCCCCAAGGCTCCAAGGAGACGAGGCCCCCTCAGTCCAACGGCGAGAGCCACTCTGCCCAGCTCCCCCACCCCACCCCACCCTGGGGCCCCCGACTCCTTACCGGGCTTGGGCCTCTCCATGGTGCTCTCCTGGCTGGCCAGCCCCCCTGGGGAGGAGTCTCCGTTGGAGGTCACCTCATGGCCGTGCAGCGGGTCGAAGGGCGCCAGGGGCCGTGGGCAGGAGGTGGCGTATCTGTGCACCGAGCAGAGAGAGTTGCGGCAGCTCACGGGAGGCAGGCGAGACAGTGGGAAAGACACCGCCCAGCTTGCCTTCATTAGCAGATTTTAAAAATACCA
>NW_015163647.1:470453-472687 GCF_001447785.1 Gekko japonicus | reverse complement strand
CGCTGAGCTACTTCGTGGGGGGGCCCTGGACTCCAGCCTCACGGGGGAGGGAGGGAGGGAGGGAGGGAGAAGCAGAGCTCACCCTCCATCCCCCCTCCCCCACACTCTGGGCATCATTTTGTGCGCTTCCGTCCCATCCCTTGTCCTCTCTCGCCCCACCCCCAAACTGAGCCGCCCCCCCGTCTCTCCCGCCTTCCCCTCTCCGGCCCCACCACAATACTTTCCTCGGTGCAGGAAGGCCAAGATGCAGCAGGGCCTTATGGTCCTTCTCCCGGGGCTGTGTGGGTCGTGCGCCATTAGCACCCCTGGGGAGGGGGGGGGGGGTCACTGCAGTCTGACAGCCTCCGGCAGATCATGAGGGCAAGCAAGGGCTGCCCCAGTGCTTAGTTCTTACGGCCCCTCTCTTACATCCCCAGGGAAATGCTGGCTGCCACTTTGGGGTCAGGAAGCAATTGGCCGGGGATACTGGAGGTTCTTTGCCACCTTCTGGGCATGGAGCAGGGGTCACTGGGGGTGTGGAGGGGGGGGGATTTGTGAATTCCCTGCATTGGGCAGGGGGGTTGGACTCGATGACCCTGGAGGTCCCCCTCCAACTCTCTGATTCTATGACTCTAGGAATGGAACGAGAGGGGCCAGGAGGCAGCGAGGCCTCCCCCCATCCCCCATGACAGTCTCTTTCACCCCACCCAGCAGCCCCTTGGCTCAGGGCTGTGCTCTAGGAAAAGCACCAATCCCGTAGTGCCGAATCTGGATTCCCAACAACAAGAAGAGGAGATTGGATTTATCCCCCGCCCTTCACTACCCAAGGGAGTCTCAGAGCGGCTTCCAAACTCCTTTCCCTTCCCCCCCCCACAACAGACCCACCCTGTGAGGGAGGTAGTGGGGCTGAGAGAGCTCTGACAGGAACTGCTCTTTTTCAAGGACAGCTCTTATCAGAACTACGGCTTGCCCAAGGTCACACCAGCCAGGTGCAAGTGGAGGAGTGGGGAATCAAACCCGGTTCTCCCATATTAGAAGAAGAAGAAGAGATTGGATTTCTACCCCGCCCTGCACTACCCAAGGGAGTCTCAGAGCGGCTTCCAAACTCCTTTTCCCTTCCCCTCCCCACAACAGACACCCTGGGAGGTAGGTGGGGCCGAGAGAGCTCTTGACAGAAACTGCTCTTTTTCAAGAACAGCTCTTATCAGAGCTACGGCTTGCCCAAGGTCACACCAGCCAGGTGCAAGTGGAGGAGTGGGAAATCAAACCCGGTTCTCCCAGATTAGAGTCCATGCACTTCACCACTGCACCAAGCAGCCCCCACCTCTTCTAATGTCATTCCTCAGAAAGAATCCTGCAGGGCCCCCCCTCCAGCCACTGGAGTCTTGCTCGGCTGCTCCAGGCATTGGGGGGGGGGATTCACGCCCATCTCTTGAAACCAGCTGACCCTGAGCCCTCGGCCAGCCCCTGAGGAAATCCCCCTGGGAAAAGGTCACTGGATTCTCTGGAGGGCCCCCCAACGTTCCCTCTAAGCTCCACAGTGTTGCTAGCGGCATTACAGTTGTGAGCGAGTCTACATTTGACTATCGCATAAATTAGTTTCTTAGAAGACTATTTCCATGACCTTGTAAAAATCTCAGAACGAATTCTCTTAAACTACAGTTAAACTGCATTTTAAGAATACTTTAAACATTATAAGAGAAAGCAGAATCAAGTCAAATTTCATTACAGAAAATGTTGTCCTCTATGGCGTAGACCTGACCTCCGAAGAGCAGGTCTACCCAGCCCTTTCCACTATATTGGTAGACCCGGCCTTGGAACACCACCCTGCGCTGAGCCTTAGGAAACATACCAGCGCTTGGGAGGGAACTCTTGCAGTCTACTTTGGTTTCTTTAAGTGAAATATGACAAATGTACAGGTCAAGTAGAACAGAGGTGGAACCATCACTGTCAGAGCCCTGCCTAACCTAACAAACAGGAAGTTGCTTAAATGTTATCAACCTACCCAAATGACTTATTTATTCAAAAATTTATATCCCACTTTTCCCTGTGACTCAAAGCACAAATCATACCGAAAAGCATAATCGGGTGTACAAAAAAACCCACAACGTAGCCTATGGGGACCATTATAGTCAATGGGTCCTATAAGATATAATGGAGAATCGATCTGGGGGTATCGGGGGCTCGGGGCGGGGGGCTGTTTTTTGAGGTAGGGGCACCAAATTTGCAGCATAGCTGTTGGTGCCTAGAGATAT
>NW_015163647.1:461259-470130 GCF_001447785.1 Gekko japonicus | reverse complement strand
ACCTCCTAAAGGAAGAAATGCATTTTGTTCTTGCATTGGAGAGTTCAGTTTGTAACCTAGGACTTGCTTGTCCTCAGTACACAGAAATTAGATCAATCTGATACCATATATATATATATTTTAGAAATGATTCGGAAAATATTTGAACACCTTGTCTTAAAATATTTTATTCATCATGTTAAAATAAAACGTTCCATAATCAATTTTTTGTCTTTTCTTTTTTCAATTTGTCCAATTTTTCGGAAAAAAACAAAAAAGGCTTCAGGAAAAAAACGGGAAAAACCCATTTTTTTCTCAATTTTTCAGTTTTTTTTCCGGGCCTTCACATCTCTACTGGTGCCCCTGCTAACCCCCCCCCCGAAGGAGGGGCCCCCATCCTCCAATGTTTCCAATGGAGAGGAAAAAATGCCTTCTCAGTTTACTCGTCAGCTCAAGCTAAAATCCCCAGGCTGCCACCTAAAACGTTGTGCATCAGCACCCCCGAGCGCTGCTCAGAGGGAACTCTGAGCCCCACCCCATGTGGGCTCCCCCACACACACACAAACAACTTGGGCCATGCAGCAGGAGGCTCCCGCCCGCCCTCGGCGCACCTGTCTGGAGAATGCTTGTACCGCGAATAGGCCGTTCCAGAAGATGCTGGTATGGAAAAGCTGCCAGAGGGCTGCCGGTAAGCTTGTGCCCGCTCGGCTCCGGCTGGTGTAGCCGCCGCGGCGTGGGGAGTCTCCGGGAAGCTCACCGGCCTGTCAAGTGAAGGGAGGGGGAGATGTAGAGGAGGAGACCTTGGCCCTGCCCTCGCCCCCCCTCTCCACACAGCCTCTCCGGGGCCAGTGGGACCCCAGAGCGAACCCGGGCCCGATTTGGAAGAGGCGCGTGAGAGTGCCGCAACTGGCCCCCGAAGGGTGGGGAACACCACCCCTCAGCGGGGGTTCTCAGCTGATGCTGCCCCCCTCGGGAGAGGGGCAGGAGAAGCAGAGCTGCCGGGAAGGCGCTTGAGCGGCTGGCGGTGCTGCCTGGGGGCAAGCAACGCGGAGCAGGGGCAGATGTGCCGCACGACGACGGCCCGCCTCACCTCTTGCCGTGCAGCGGCTGTGTCTCTCGGTACGGAGCCGCCGCGTTCTGTTTCGGGGTCCTCGTGAGGGACTGTGACTGGCCGTGGCCGGGGGCGGGCTGCTCTCCCCACTTGGAGGCCTGCGAGGAGCCGTGAGTGGCCGACCCAGTCCACTGCCAGGCCGAGTGGCTGCGGTAGGGGGGCCGGAAGCCCACCGGCAGGCTCTCTGGCTCCACCTTGGGCTCCGTGGTGCTCGCTTTGAAGGTCTCGGCCCAGCCCCTGGAGAAGAGGAAAAGCCACGCGTGAGACTCTCCGGCTGCCAACCGGAGCTAGGGGCCAGTCCGCCTCTCCTCCCCCGCGGGGGGCGCCGGGGTCACAGGCCTGAGGCAGACCGGACAGGAGCCACGGAGCTGCTCACACCTGCGCTGCAACCCGGCGTCTGAGTCCACAACTGAGTGGCGAAAGGCAGAGGGAAAGTACCCCACGTAAAGAGAGGAAGAGGCTCCACCGGCTGTTTTGTGGCTCCCCCCCGGCTCCCTCCGAACCCTCTCCAGGTGCTGCAACCAGACAGGGGTTGGTGCGCCAGCCAAACTCCCCATGCATCTCACCCCCCCACACACAGACAGACAGACAGAGACACATGCACCAGCGCAGTGCTTCTCGGTGTGCAGCCCAGGTACGCTCTTGGGCTGCTCTCTGGGAGACCCAGGCTCAGATCGGCCTCCACCCACCCACTTCTGCGCCAAACCAGAACTTCCAGCCAAGCAGGAGAACTGCCAGAGGAACAGGCACACACACACACACCCCGCCTGCACAGGGGTCCTGAGCAGTGGTCCCAGCGTGGCCGCTCTCCCCCGAGACTCACGGCCAGTGGGCAGAAGGGAGCCAGGAAGCAGCTCCCTCCCTCCCTCCCTCCCTCAGCCAGCTCTGCAGCTGGGGCACCCGGAGGCGGCACCGGTAATGATGAAGTCACTCTGCGTGCGGGCAGAGACAAGCCCTCGTGTGCAGCCGCCCTCCGGCAGGGCCCGCAGCCCCAACCTGTGCTGAACTGCCGACGTCACCCTCCACACACACACACACGCTCTCTCTTCCGGCGGCCAAGACCCCTCCTACCTCCCCGTGTCAAAGGACACCTCTCGCCCCTCTCTCCGGCTCCAGCATGAGCCCAGGCATGGCCCTGGACGGCTCTCTGACAGTGTGGGGGAGGGACGGGGAGAAGGGGAAGCCCCGCCTCACTCTCCAGTCAGGCAGGAACCCAGGAGGCCCAGGGCGGAGCTGCCATTAGGCAGGGATGGCCCTGCGCCCTCGGAGGCCTGGGGCCCTTGCCTCCTCTGCCTGCCTGCCTGCCTCCCTCCTCCGTGTCTGAACCACACCTGCCTTTCCTAGAGGACGTAGCCGGGGAGGAGGGGGGGCAGTAAATAAATTTTAAAAAAACAACCCAGAGGGAAAAAGACTAGTGTCACAGGAGTACTTTTCTCCCTTTCTCACAATACAAGAACCCGTGGGCACTCCATGAAATTGCTGAGCGGTCGGGTTAGAACGGATAAGAGGAAGTACTTCTTCACCCAAAGAGTGATTAACACTTGGAATTCACTGCCACAGGAAGTGGTGGCGGCTACAAGCATGGACGGCTTCAAGAGGGAATTAGATAAGCATATGGAGCAGAGGTCCATCAGTGGCTATTAGCCACAAGGTATAGATAGGGACTCTGGGGCAAGTGATGCTCTGTCATCTTGGTGCTTGGGGGGGGTCAACAGTGGGAGGGCTTCTAATGTCCTGGCCCCACTGGTGGACCTCCTGATGGCACTGGTATTTCTGGCCACTGTGGGATACAGAGTGTTGGACTGGATGGGCCTTTGGCCTGATCCAACATTGGCATCTCTTATGTTCTTATGTTCTTATGAAAACGTTATGACTATGTGGAGTGAGCCAGTTTGGTGTAGTGGTGAAGTGTGCGGGACTCCAATCTGGGAGAACCGTGTTTGATTCCCCACTCCTCCTCCACTTGCACCTGGCTGGATGACCTTGGGCAAGCCGTAGTTCTCTCAGAGCTGTTCTTGAAAAAGAGCAGTTTCTATCAGAGCTCTCTCAGCCCCACCAACTTCACAGGGTGTCTGTCTGTTGTGGGGAGGGGGAGGGAAAGGAGCTTGTGAGCTGCTCTGAGACACCTTTGGGTAGTGAAGGGCGGGGTATAAATCCAATCTCTCCTCTTCTTCTTCTATCAAGTTACACTGACTACGTGGACTTTATATGTCTTATCTACAAAGGAGAAAATATTGTCTCTTATGCCTTATTATGGTTACAGTCAGTGTTCCCTCTAAGCTGAGTTAGTGTGAGCTAGCTCACAGTTTTTTAGCCTCCGGCTCACACATTTTTGTCTTAGCTCAGGAAGGAGGGCTCCAGAGCAAACTAAGTTATTCAGTAGCTAATTCACCTGCTCACAACTTTAATGCCGGTAGCTCACAAAGTAGAATTTTTGCTCACAGGACTCCACAGCTTAGAGGGAACATTGGTTACAGTATGCATTCAATGTTGTTGTCGTTGACACCACCAACTTTGTAATTGTTTAATATATTGTTTGGCCATCTTTGATGGTGTTTTCTACTGGTGGGATTTGTCTATTTGGGGAGGGGGGCAGGGCAGAAAGGACCTTTGGTTCCCAGGAGCCTCAGTCCCAGCTTGCTCCCTCCTGGGCCCGAAATGCTTTGGAGGCCTTTCGAAAAGACTCCTCATCCGCCTTGCCTCGCTTCTGGTCTCACGGAGTGGGCACCAGCTGGCAGGACTGAGGCGGATTCCAAGCTGAGGCTGGGGTTTGAAAGGCCAGCCCTCCCCCTCTGCCCGCTCTCATTCGATCTCTGGGTCTGCTCCCTTTCTGAAGAGGCTGGCTCAAAGAATCCACACACACACACACACACAACCCCAGCTACACTCCAGAAGGGCCCTCGTATCCTCCCTCTCTCTCCCCTGCACACCGACACCCGGCGGGACCTTTCGAACTCTCCCTGGGCCCTAAAGAGGCCAGACTGGCCATCGCCGGGGCTAGGGGCCTTTTCTGTGGCAGCTCCACGCTGGTGGAATGAGCCCCCCAAGGACACCAGGGCCCTGCGGAATCTGGTGGAAGAGCTCCGTCTTGCAGGTCCTGAGGAATTGTAACAAATTCCACAGGGTCTACAAGACAGAGCTCTTCCACCAGGCATTCGAGTGAGAGCCACATATAACACAATTTAAAACTAGAGCCTTACCCTGGAATTTCGACCATTGGCTATTACCATTACTGACTGACACCGGTTATGGGTAATACTTGGAAACTGTTGTCTCGCCGTCTGATATGCAATAACTATGTACAGCACTTTAGAATCGTTTGTCTGACTTTATTCTAAAAAGTTTTATGTGAGCCGGCCTCGGTGGGAAGGGCAGGCTAGAAATCTAACGAACACACAAACAAACTCACTGCCTTTGAGAGAGCCTCATCGGCTCTCCTCCTGCACTGTGCTCAAGGAGGCCACCAGCAGAGCAACACCTGGGCCCCTGAGCCCCCCAGGGGTGAGCTCTTGGCACTCCTCCGCTGGGCCGCTGGCTGCGCTGCAGGAAGCCCAGGCGGGCCGGGGGAGGGGGGGAGTCCCCCTTGCACCAGAACCCACACCCTGCAGCCTGGAGGCTCAGCAGCGCCACCTGGTAGGGTCCCCAAAGAGGGGGAGGACTGTCGGTGACGCCATTGCAGGTGGGGGGGGGGGCCTGTGGGAGGCAGCAGCCTCGTGCTCAGCTCCATGCCAAGAGTCCCGCCAGCCAAGCCTCCCCCCAACAGCAGACTCGGGAGGGAGTCCCCACTTCCTGCACGGCCAGCCCCCAAACCTGCTGCTCCTCAGCCCAGACTGGACGTGGCAGCTCCTCTGCCCCCTCCCCTCCCTGCAAAGACCTCTCGGGGAGGCACGCCCAGCACCCCTCCCACCCGACAGGCTTCCTACCAGGAGAAGGGGCTTTGCTGCTCCTGGTAACCCGAAGGGCACCTCTGTGTGTCCAGAGGCCTTCTGTCCCCTTTGCAGGTCCTCCTCTCGCACACGGCCCCCCCTCCCATGACTGTGAGCTGGCTCACACTAACTCAGCTTTAGAGGGAACATTGCAAGTGACCCCCCAGAATGACTGCCCGGCTCTGAACCTGGGCACAACGAACAGAGGGGCACGTCACTGGCACGATCGGGGGCCTCTTGCAGAGCCGGGTTTCCCGCCCGGGCCCCCACTCTGCCCCACCGGCCGCTTCAGGACACGATTTCCCGAGGGTGGGGGAGGGTTACCTGCGGGGCGTGCCGTCCTCGTGCGGGGGGATGATGACTACCTTGACCGTCACGGAGGTGCGCAGCCAGTCGATCATCTGGTCGTGGCTGAGGGTGACAACGGCCACCTTGCAGATCTCCACCAGCCGGCTGCCTTGCCGCAGCCCCGCCTGCCAGGCGAAGCCGTACTCCTCCACCTCCGCCACCGTCCCGTCGAACTTCACATGGAAGCCCAGCTGGCCCAGGCCGTTCCTCCGCAGGGTCATCTCCGCCGTCTCGCAGCCGGAAGTCATCACCTGAGAAGAGGAGGAGGAGGGCTTGGCGGCCAGGCCGGGAGCCACCCTCGGGAGCCCCGCCCACCGACCCCATGTGAGAAGGGAGACCCGGTGGCGGCACCGCAACCGCGGACGCGAGGGAGCCGCCTCTCACCTTCAGTCTCTGCACAATCTCCTTGATGTCGTCTGGGTTGCTCTCCAGGGCCCGGACAAAGACGTGGTCCCCGCGACCGTAGAAGACCTTGATGGCAAAAGAGTCCGGCGTCCAGCCGATCACGTCCGCGCAAAAGCAGTTGAACACCACCTCCTTGGCGGCCAGGTCCAACAGGACGACGAACTCGTTGGAGACGCCCAGGACGCACCCGATCTCCACCCCCTGGGTGTAGTCCTGGGCCCAGACCCTCCAGGCAATGGCCCCCGTGCTGTACTGCTCTGCCCCTGCCCGGGCCTTCGTCTTCTCCTTCTTCTTGGACGCCAGGGAGATCAGGTTGAACTTCCCCGTGGAGTCGATGGGGGTGCTGGTGACACAGTTCTCCGCCAGGTCTTTCAAGTACTCCTGGCGCGTGCGGGTGGCCATGGTGTGGAACTTGTCTGACTTGTGGGCGGCGTTCTCGGCGTTGATCACCTTGGCCAGCAGAAAGTCTCGGAAGACGTCCGATTTGCGGAATGTGGCTCGGCTTGGGATGGCTGGCCCAAAGGGTGGGACGTCTTTGGATCGGGTCACGGCCACGCTTCAGGTAGGAAAGGGATAAAACACACTTGATATAACGAAGGCCACCCCTCATCTAATCCTACAAGGCTCCCCCTGCCTCACAGAGATATGAGAAACCACCTCCTCTCTTCCTTGAAAGTCATGTCATGGAGGAGAGAGAGGTCCATCAGTGGCTACTAGCCATGGTGGCTGAGGGGAACCTCCACATTCAGAGGCACTAAAGCTCTGAATCCCAGAACCAGGAGGCAACATCAGGGGAAGGCCTCGGCCTCTCTGCCCTGTTTCTTGGCCCTCCAGAGGAACTGGTTGGCCCCCGTGTGAGACAGGAGGCTGGACTAGATGGGCCACTGGTCTGATCCAGCAGGGCTCTCCTGATGTTCTAATGAAGGCCTCGGCCTCTCTGCCCTGTTTCTTGGCCCTCCAGAGGAACTGGCTGGCCCCTGTGTGAGACGGGAGGCTGGACTAGAGGGACCCTCCCTGGTCTGACCCAGCAGGGCTCTTCTGGTGTCCTTCTCAGGGGAAGGCCTCGGCCTCTCTGCCCTGTTTCTTGGCCCTCCAGAGGAATTGGCTGGCCCCTGGGTGAGACGGGAGACTGGACTGGATGGACCCTCCCTGGTCTGACCCAGCAGGGCTCTTCTGGTGCTCTTCTCAGGGGAAGGCCTCGGCCTCTCTGCCCTGTTGTTGGCCCTCCAGAGGAACTGGCTGGCCCCTGTGTGAGACGGGATGCTGGACTAGATGGACCCTCACTGGTCTGGCCCAGCAGGGCTCTCCTGATGTTTTTATGTTCTAAAGATCAATTCTTTTTGGCCCTGGCCCCTATCTGGTGGAACGAGCTCCCGTATGAGATCAGGGCCCTGTGGGCTCCATTACAATTCCGCAGGTCCTGCCAGGTGGGGCTCTTCTGCTGGGCTTTGAGCTGAGGGAGCGGGCGTCACCCCCCCCTTCGGTTGGCCTCCCATCAGTGCCCTGAATTTGAACAGCCACCTGGGAACTACACCGTCGTTCTGTTTTAGCTACTGAGTCATTGATTAAATCCTGCCCGGTATTTTATGATTTGATGATTATTGTTATTGTTTTAATCTTGTTGTTTTAAATTTTTTTTTTTTAATTATTGTTACTGCATATGGTCTTAACACTGATGGAACCCGCCCTGAGCCTGCTGGCGGGGAGGGCGGGACACGCGTTCAATAAAATAAACAAGCAGAATAAATAAATATATTTGTTTATTGGATTTCTACCTCCCCGCTGAAGCAGGCTCAGGGCGGCTTACATAAAAGTGTTAAAACAGTTTTGAAAACACGGACGGTCTAAAGACCAGGGATACCCCACAATGGTGGGAACAGATTTCCGAGAAGATTCATCGAGGTCTGAACCTGGCCTCCCCGCCATAAGGAGTTTTGTTCTTTCTCAGCTGTGATCAGACAGATCATCATCCAGCCCTAATCCTTGGGACTGGGGTCTGTGTGCGTGTGAGAAATCGACAAGGTGCTGACCAATGTTCCCTCTAAGCTGTGGAGTCTCGTGAGCAAAAATTCTACTTTGTGAGCTGCTGGCATTAAAGTTGTGAGCGAGTGATTTGGCTCCTGCATCAATTCGTTCGAGCCAGCGATTTGGCTGCTGCGTAAATGAGTTTGCTCTGGAGCCCTCCTTCCCGAGCGGAGACAAAAATGTGTGAGCCGGAGGCTAAAAAACTGTGAGCTAGCTCACACTCACTCCTCTTAGAGGGAACACTGGTGCTGACCCTCCCAGGACAGGGCAAACAGCGAAGCCACCAAGGCCCGCCACCAAGGCCCACCCCGACCTGCCCAGGGTTCGATTTCCCCCACACAGCCATGTCGCACGTGGCCCCGCTGCCCGGAGCACCGCGGATGGCTGCACTTATCCAGGCTTTTCCCAGCGGTGGCACAGACACCGGGTCCGGCCCTCGGGCCCCAGGCAGACAACATTTTTCCTGGAGATCCGCTCGCTCTGAAGGGCCTGGTTTACCACGGCATTGCTTCGACCCCTTTGCTGCTGCCGCCACCGGGAAAATGCCTTCGGGCTTCTTGGGAGAGACTGATGGGGTGGGAGGGCGCATGTGGGGCAGTGTTCCCTCTAAGCTGAGTGAGTGTGAGCTAGCTCACAGTTTTTTAGCCTCCGGCTCACGCATTTTTGTCTCCGCTCGGGAAGGAGGGCTCCAGAGCAAACTCATTTACGCAGCAGCCAAATCGCTGGCTCGCAACTTAAATGCCAGCAGCTCACAAAGGAGAATTCTTGCTCATGAGACTCCACAGCTTAGAGGGAGCACTGGTGTGCGTGTGTGTGTGTGTGTGTGTCACTGTCTTCAGAAACCCAAAGCAGAAGCAGCAGGGCCTTCCCTCACCTGTAGCAAACGTTCTCGGTGCAGGGGTTCTGGGCCCGAACGATAACGAACACGTGCTGGAAGTGGGAGCGGATGTTCTGGGGGGTGAAGGGCAGGGCCCCCGGCTCCTGGAAGATGATGGTGACGATGTCGTTCCCGATGTGCCTCTTTCTGAGCAGCTGGGGGGGGGGGAAAGGACACGTGAGCAACCACGGGGCCCTGGC
>NW_015163647.1:459539-460659 GCF_001447785.1 Gekko japonicus | reverse complement strand
CTTCACGCAAAGAGTGAGGAACATGTGGAATTCACTGCCACAGGAGATGGCGGCGGCTACAAGCACGGACGGCTTCCAGAGGGAATTAGATAAGCATATGGAGCAGAGGTCCATCCGTGGCTATTGGCCACAAGGTATAGATAGGAGGTCTCAGTCTGGGGCAAGGGATGCTCTGTATTCTTGGTGCTTGGGGGGGGGGACAAGAGTGGGAGGGCTCCTAGTGTCCTGGCCCCACTGCTGGACCTCCTGAGGGCCCCTGGTATTTCTGGCCCCTGTGTGACACAGAATGCTGGACTGGATGGGCCTTTGGCCTGATCCAACACTGGCTTCTCTTCTGTTCTTCTGACAGTGCATGGGGGGGGGGTGGCTGCACAGGGTTTGCTGCCTGAGCCATTATTCTGCGTTTCCTGGGGCACGGCCGAAACGCCCCAGGTGCCACACCGCTCTCCTCTGCAGCAGGGGTGCCCGCCGGCAGAGCCCCAGGAAACCGGCCGGTCGAGGCTGTGATCTGAAAGGGGGGCTCTGGCGCCTGGCCGGAATGACCGGGTGGGTTCAGGCCTGGTGCTTTTCGAGTGCCTCCGAAGGGGGCTGGTGGGCCGGCAAGCAGGGCCCCCTTACCTGTTGCCTGTTGTTGGGGGTGTAAGGGAGCATCGTCGAAACGTGGAACATGATCTCGTAGCCCTGGTAGGTCGTGTAGAGGGAGTGCGTGCCCGTGGAGTCGGCTGCGAGGCAAAGCGGGCGCAGAGAGGTCAGTCAGCGGGGAAGGCTCCTCTGCGGCCTCCTGCCCTGGGGGGGGGGCGCCGGAGGCTGCAGAGGACAGCCGGGGACCCTCCCTCCCGCCTGCCCGCCCCCCGGCCACAGAGACCTACTTTTGGTGTCCAGCTGGGCGGCATACTTGCTGAAGCCGCGGAGGCACACCTTCTCCCCGAGCAGCTCCAGGAACTCCTCCAGGGCCGGGCCGGCCTCCTCGTTGTTGTACATCTCCTCCTCCGAGCTCTGGCTAGCCTTGCAGTACAAGATGCCCACCTTGTGCTTTCGGCAGAGCTGGAGAGGAACGGAGGAAGGGCCCCGGGTGAGGTGCGCCCGGCAAGGGACCCACTGGCCTCTCAGCGACCAGAGG
>NW_015163647.1:456427-458512 GCF_001447785.1 Gekko japonicus | reverse complement strand
GGGGGGGCTGTGCTTGTGCCAGAGGCTGCCAAGCGGAGACTGGAGGAGGAGCAGGAGCAGGCGGCAGGCAGTGTGCAAGTCCTCAGCTGGAAACCCTGGAGAGCCACTGCCGGTCAGAGCAGGCGACGCTGACCTGGATGGATGCCTCAGTCTCAGGCAGCCTCATGGCCTGTTCCACTGCCCGCCATTCTGCAACTGGGGCTGCCCCGGGGTGTGTGTGTGTGGGTGTGTGTGTGTGTGGAGCCTACGGCCTGTCCTCAGCCCCCCCCCAAAAAAACCCCCACGTTTCCTTCCTCAGCTGCCACCTTGGCAGGGATGCAATTTCTGCACTGCGATGCCCTCCGCGATGCCACCGTCCAGGAGCTGGTGGCTGCTGTCGAACAGCCGAGGCTGGCCCTGGGAGCCGAGATCGGGGTGGGGGCTGTTTTCAGAGCACCCCAACTCCCAGGGGGAGGGCCTGCCCCTTTGGCCTTCCCCACTGCTGCTGTGGAAGCAGCGCAGGCCGGGGGCTCGCGGATTAGGGCAGGCCTCTCGGAGCGCCCAGCAGAAGGGTGAATGAGGGGGGCCACCATCAGACAATGATGCACACACGTGGCCACAAGCCATGAGAGCCGGGAGGATTTCCGGGATGGCTCCCTGGCCACAGAGACGACACAGGCTGACCTGGGGCGAGCAAACGAGTGGCAAGTGGCCTGGCTCTTCCGGACGCCGGGCCAAATTCCTGGGTGGCACCCTAAGAGGCGGGTGTGTGAGATTTGTGCTCACGCACCACAGAAACACCAGAGGGGGTGGGGGGCCGGGGTGGGGGTGGGAACTGGGAAGCCAACCCGGCAGCCAAGGGCCTTGGGGCGGCCCACCTAGTCTTGGGCCCCATCGCTTGCCACGGCCTCTGTACAGCCCTCCCCCCCCCGCAGAAAACATCCCTGCCTTCTCACGGCGGTCCTCCCAAGGGAGTCCGGGGTGGAGCCCACTCCTCCCTCGGCTTTACCAGCCAAGAGGAAAGGGCATCCCGCACCGAGCAGCGGGTGCAAGGGGGCAGGGCGGCGGCGGCAGCAGCAGCAGGGGGGAGGCATTCCGGGGAGAGGGAGTGACGGCGAGGCAGTTTTACACGGAGGGATGTGTGCTGCTGCTGCTCCTTCTCCCCTCAAGGGACCCCCCACCCACCGGCACCAGCCTGACCCCAGCGAGGCCTTAAGGCGGGGGAAGGCGAGGAGCCTGCCGGACGAGGGCCCCTGTCAGCACCCGGGAAGGATTCGGGTCAGGCGGCCCAGAGAGAAGGGGCGTCACGCCCCCACGGGCCGGGGGCCACCCGGGCCTCGGTCCGGCTTCAGGGGCCTCGGGGAAGAGCCCGCCTACCTCGCTGGTGCGGAAGATGATCCTGTACTGGTACTGAGGCCCGTGCTCCCGGTGGTCCTCCAGCTTCTCGCGCCGGAGGCTGACGGCCACGGGCCCCAGCTTCTCGTCCACCCCAAAGTAGTTGGAATGCTCTGGGAAGGGAAGAGAAGGGGGCAGATGTAAAATTTCTGGATATTTTGAAGCTTGGAAAAAAACCCCGGTTTTTTTCGGGGGGAACGGAAATTTTCGGAAAAATTGAAAAAATTCTACATTAGCACTTCTTTTTTCTTTTCCAGATTGAAAGTCATTCTGTTACTTTAGGAACATAAAATATGACTATGGACATTTTTACTTGGCATGAAATGATCACAACTAGCATATTAAAAATATAGTGTATCCAAACAATTATTACAAACAGGATACCCACCCACATGCAAAAACAAAACTGAAACCTTTTTCTTTTCTTGTGACAACAGCACCTCCTAAAGGAAGAAATGCATCTTGTTCTTGCACTGGAGAGTTCAGTTTGGAACCTAAGACTTGCCTGTCCTCAGTGCACAGAAAGTAGATCGATCTGATACCATACATATTTTTTAGAAATGATTTGGAAAATATTTGAACACCTTGTCCTAAAATATTTTATTTATCGTGTTAAAATAAAACGTTCCATAATGAATTTTTTCCCTTTTCTTTTTTCAATTTTTTCAAAAAAATAAAACAAAAAAGACTTCAAGGAAAAAACACGGGGAA
>NW_015163647.1:453244-455825 GCF_001447785.1 Gekko japonicus | reverse complement strand
GCAGTAGGTGGCGGGACAGGCCTGCTCTGGGCTGCCCTCCCCGCCCCCGCCCCCCGGGGAGCCGGCGGAGGCCCGGGAAAAGCTGATGTTGCGCTCCTGCTGGCCGCCGGTCTCGTTGCGGAAGTGCGGGCAGCTGAGCAGGAGGGCGTTGCTGTTGTCGTCCCCGGGGTCGGGCTCCAGGTTATCCTTGTAGCTCAGTTCCTCGGTGCTGAGGAAGGCGGCGGCGGGGGGCTCCAGGCTCCCCAGGCCGCAGGACCGGGAGACGGCGGCCGAGACGGCGGAGGCGGCGGAGGCCCCTGTGGCAGTGTTCCTCCTCTGGGCCACGTAGGCCCGCCGGGCCACCACCGCGTTGAGGTCGAAGAGCATGCTCTGGGTGTCGTAGTGGGCAAAGCTCTTCGGGCACAGCCAGGCGCGGCCCCCTTCCGGGCCCTTGCCTTCCTCGGGGTCCGAGAGGGCCCTGCTGGCCTCCTGCTCCCCCCGCCCGCTCCGCAGCTTCCGGAAGATGGACTCCCCCCCGCCGCCTGCCTCTGCCTTGGGGCCCTTCTTGCGGGACTTCTCCTTGTGCTGCAGGGAGGACTCGTCCCCCGGCAGGGGCAGCCCCTGACTGTCCCTGGCTTCGGCCCTGCCCCCCTGGGAGGCCCGGCCAGGCTCCAGCGGCTGGGGGAGCAGGGTCCCGCCGCGGAACTCCCGGAGCATGTCGTAGAACCTCTGCTCGGAGATGCCCTGCACGTCGATGGAGGAGGTGCTCCCATACTCGCGGAAGAGGGGCAGGCCGCCGGCCAGCCGGGCCCCCCGGGGCTCAAAGGCCTCGTCCAGGTCGCACTCGCTGAGGGTGATCTCGCTGCTGCTCCGGTTCCGCAGCGGGAGGAGCCCCCGGGCCGGGGAGGGGAGCCAGCTGTCCTGGAACTCGGCATCCTTGGACCTCCGCCGGGCCAGGCGCTGGAAGCCTCTGAACCCCGAGGGGACGGCCCCGCCCGGAGGCTGCCCGTTCTGGAAGCCCCGCGGCGGCACGGGGGCCGGGGCCTCCGGGTCTCGGGGTGGGGCGGGGTCCTTCAGCCCTTCTCTCTTGGGAGGCCAGTCGGCGATTCTGGCCCGGACGCCCATCTTGGGCATGGCCGGGGTCGCGGTGGCCAGCCGCGGGGCCGCGGGGCCCTCGAGGTGCCTCGCGCAGCCATTCTGAGCCCAGAATCCCAGGGAGTAGTAGTCGCCGCCTTTCAAGCCGGGCCCCCCAACATCTCCGCTCTCGCGAACAGGTCGATACGAGGTCATAGTCCCAAGGCAGCACTGACTCCTGCGCCCGGCCGGAAGGCACCGCTCATCTCCATCGGGGCACGCAGGCCTCAGCCGCTGCCGGGAAGGAAGGCGCCCTCGGCCGCCGGCGCGCCACAGCCCGCTGGAGGACTCGCTGCCGGGCGCCTGCCTCGTGCCATCGCCAGGGACGGTAGCGCTTGAGCACCCACATTGGCTGGACGGAGCTGTGGCCCGGGCCTTCTCCCCACGCTCTCGGCTACTCCAGAGACGGGCGCTGCCGGGATGTTTTCTGGGCCATCCTGAAAGAGAGGAGGGGAGATGGCGCCTTAACCAGGCCTGGCCGGGGTCACCAGGACCAGAGAAGGGGCTGAGACAAAGGCTGGAAGAGCACCCCGCTGGGCGGAGACAAGGCCCTTCCTGTCCCCAAACGCCCAAGTTCTCATGGCTGAGGGGCGAGGAGGAGGAGGAGGAGGAGGAGGAGACTGGATTTATACCCCGCCTTTCACTACCCAAGGGAGTCTCAGAGCGGCCTACAATCTCCTTCCCCTTCCCCTCCCCACAACAGACACCCTGTGAGGCAGGTGGGGCGGAGAGAGCTCTCCCGAGGACTGCCCTTGAGAGAACAGCTCCGAGAGAACTTGTGACTGACCCAAGGTCACCCAGGAACCTTATGCTCACCTGCCCTGAGATGCAACCCTCTCCCGTGCATGGGTGGAGACAGACATCACCCAGCAGCACCCCACAGACATCCAGCAGGGAAGCTGGAATGGGTGGGCTCACTCGCCTCCCCCTCCCCCTCAGCCGCAGCAGGGAGAGACACTCCAAAAAGGGCACACAGGAGGAAAGGCCTGTGGAGAGGACCCCTGCAAGCGAGCCAGGGCAGAGGGGAGGTGAAGCCACACGGCACCCACCCCCCAAAACACACACACGCACACACACATGGTGACCCTGCCGCACTGGCAGAACCTAGAATAAATAAATGGAAGTACAGCAAAGAGAAGAAGAAAAAGAGGAAGAGAAGAGATTGGATTTATACCCCGCCCTTCACTACCCAAGGGAGCCTCAGAGCGGCTTACAAACTCCTTCCTCTTCCCCTCCCCACAACAGACACCCTGTGAGGTAGGCGGGGCTGAGAGAGCTCTCTCGAGAACTGCCCTTGAGAGAACTTGTGACTGACCCAAGGTCACACCAGCAGCTGCAAGTAGAGGAGTGGGGAATCAACCCCCCAGTTCTCCCAGATTAGAGTCTGCGTACTTAACCACTCTACCCAGGGGTCATTTCCTGCGGGAGTGCACAGGAGCGGAGCTCCGGCAGTAAAGAGCCCAGGGGG
>NW_015163647.1:444119-452988 GCF_001447785.1 Gekko japonicus | reverse complement strand
CCCCCCAGAGCTAGCAATCCCAAACAGTCCAGTGGAGCCTGAGCGGTGGGTGTTGCCTTCTGACACACTTCCGGTGAGGTCAGGGGGTGTGGCCTATGCAAATAAGTCATGCTAATGAGCTCCTGCACCTCTTTTTCTACGCAATGACCCCTGACTATACCAAACGGCACACGTAACCACTACACCAAGTCCCGGCCACCCCACTGCTGCCCCCCTGCCCCCGGCTGCCTGGACAAGGGTGAATTCAGCCCCGTTCTCACGTGGTGGTGCCTCCAGAGGAAGCCAGAGGGAGAGAGGAGGCCAGGCGCAGTGCTGCCCCCAAGGAGTCTGGGAAACGGAAGTAGCGGCTGTGTCTGTGTGTGTGTGTGGGGAGGTCAGATTCGGCCCAGGGCACCAGAGGAGGGCCGCGAGCCCCCCCCCCCCGGCTGCTTCCCCACAGAAATATGACTCACTGGATCCGGCCAGGGCCCCCAGCAAGCCTACGTCCCCACCCCTGCTCACAGCTGCTTTCCCCTCAGAAAGCTCTTCTGCCGCAGCCCCCTGCTCCCCTCCCCGGAGAGCCTCTGCAGGCGCCCCAGGCCCAGACTTGGAGGGGAAGGTGACGTGTGTGCGCGCACGCGCATGTGTGCCGGCCACATCTGTGAAAGGGAGAACCGGGGTCATTCCATTCCATTCCACATTCCATTTCACATCTCATTATATGGCCTACTGTAAGGCTGATCCAGGAACACACACACACACACACACACACACACACACCCGCTTGTCCGCCTCCACCGCTGGCTCCAAAGGCATCAGATACCGGCCCGCCCTGCAAGCAGCAGTGGCAGCTGCATGGAGCGCCCCCCCTTCCCCCTCGCAAAATGAAAGGCCACAGGCTCGGAGCAGGCCAGGGGTGCGGCCAGCAAGGGGGCTCTCAGGTTTCCAAGGCGCACCCACGTTTCATCTGACTGCAAGGTGACCCCCGCCACCTTTGGCGGCTCTGACCCCCCCTGGGAGCGCCTGGCCCCTCGGCAGCTGGACTGCCTCTGTGAGCATGGGCTGACACCCAGGAGAGCTCTGAGTCCCGGGGGGGCCCTTACGGACAAACGAGAGGCAGGCCCTCTGCTGAGCTCTCTGGCTCCCGTCTCAAGGGAGCCCCGGGACTCTGGCCGCGTAGGGCTCAGGGGCTTCCCCCGAAAACATCTTTTGGAGCCACCTTTCCCCTATTTTCCGCATCCAGATTTTGGCAGTTCTGCTCTGGCGTGATCCGAGGAGACCCACACGTCATCCTGGCGCTCCAGAGCTCCCCTGGCTCATCGTGCCGCTTCCGGTTTCCTCTCAGCTGGAACGGGAGCCTCGGCGTGCCAGGCTGACCCACAGCAGTGGAGCTCTTCTGCAGCCAGCCGGATGCTGCTGCCGCTGCTGCCAAGACCCCTTTCCCACCCCCAGCAAGCAACCCCCTTTTCCCCTGTATTGGGGGGGGGGCTCGGCTCCAAGGGCTGGCACAGGCAGCAGGACGCAGGAGGGAACCGCCGCCCTCGTGACTTGGGAGGAATGCCCGGCTGAGGGCCTCCGCTTGGCTGACCTACTTTTAGGGGGCACACGGAGTGGGGGCGGGGGCCGTTCCCAAGCCATTAACAAGGGCAACACGGCTCCCACCCCCGCCCGTTGCTCCCGGCCATTCTGGTGCCCGCAGGAAAACCTTCCGGAGCGCAGAGGCCAAACTCCACGCGCAACGGGCCGTTTCTCCCCAAAGAGAATCCCCCCCCCATGTTCATTCTGTGCGGCTTTTCAAGGACCTACCTGCACAAAGGGGGTGGGGGGCGGCCAAGGGTCAGCCGCCCGGATCTTTGCTACCATGGCAAAGAGCCCCACTGTGGCCGGCAGCCCTTGCGAGGCAGCATTAACGGGGTGTGTGTGTGTGTGTGTGCCGCCTTCGGAATGCTGGAGGAAGGCGCACGGCTGAGACAATCCGGACCAACAGCCTTCACACGGAGTCAGGCCTCCCCGGCTGCTGATCTGCTAGGAAAGCACAGCGCCTGATTTCCACTGGGAAGGAAAGGGACTGGGTGCCTCCTTCCTTCCTTCCCAGGGTCCCTCTGCTGACAGCCCCCCCCCCGCCCACCAGACCTCAGCCAAGGGTGGGGGGCGAAGGGGGAGGGAAAGGGGGCTTGGTGGACGCTCCCTCTTCTGTCGAGCAGCTGAGCAGAGCAGCTGAGCAGCCGGCAAGTGAAAGTGGGCCGGCCCTCCCCCACGGCCCGCCGGCCCCTGCCCTTTGCCTCCCTCCGTCTCCCCCTGCCCGCGTCTCGGCAACAAAAGCATGCAGGAAACCTCTCCGGCAAGGAGGGGGAAGTGGGATGCCGCCCATTTGGGGGGCAGCTGCACCCTGTGGGTGACGTCTGCGGGTTCCTCGGAGGCTTCTGGCCGGCCACTTTAGAAGACGCACTGCTGGACTAGATGGGCGACACGGTCCTCGTTGGCCTCAGGAGCCCAAGAAACCTGGGATCGGCCCCACGTGGGTTTCCATGCCAACTGAATTTGGACCAGTGTTCCCTCTAAGCTGAGTTAGTGTGAGCTAGCTCACAGTTTTTTAGCTTCTGGCTCACAGATTTTGTCCTAGCTCAGGAAGGATGGAGGCTCCAGAGCTTCCGGCTCACAGATTTTGTCCTAGCTCAGGAAGGATGGGGCTCCAGAGCAAACTAATTGATGCAGCAGCCAAATGGCTCACTCACAACTTTAGTGTTGATTTGGACCCGTTGGGTCCCCATACCGAAACGGCTGCGGTCAAGAACGCAACAGAATCTCCTTCTGAAGCCCACCACAGACTCCCAAAGGTGCCCCCGTTAGGGCTGCCACGTCATCCGATCCAACGTCAGTGGCACTTGTGTGCACGTGTGAGGAACAGAAAACCAGCCACACACACACACAACCAAAGTGTAGTTCTGGCACAGGCGCAAGCGATGCTTCCCACCAACTCCTGCCTCTTCAGAAGCGCTTGCCCTTCAGTGATGCCCCTGTGGGCGCAATCAATTCAGTTTCTAAACCGCCCTCCCCCAAACGACTCAGAGCAGCAGAGGGGCCGCCCCGCTTGAGCGCCAGCATTCTGCCACAACGGGCCGCTCGAAGCCTCGGCCCCCGGGCCAGAAGGGCCTCAGTCGCGCCAGCTGGAAGGAGGCAGGGAGGCACCCTGGCTGCCTCCCGCAGGTCCCATTCCAGGCAGTTAAGGAGGGTGGGTGAGCTAGTTCGGGATCCATGCGCTTCACTGAGGAAGCCACCCCAATGCCACCTCTGAGGACGGGCTTTGCCTCCGGCCAGACATCAAGGCCCAGGACAGCACCGCCCCAGGTACATGACGCAGGCGGCGGCAAGTCGCAGAACAATGCGCAAAAGTCATGCTTCAAAACAGTGTGGCTTTCCCTGCTAGGAAAGTCCTCGGGGGTCCGGATTCAAGCCAGCGTGAGAGAAGCTTTTGCCTGCACGAAGCAGAGCCCCCGAGGCCCCATTTCACAAGTCAAGGGACGGACGGCAAGGGCCAAGGAGAACCCTCCCTGCGGCACCCGGCCTCCTCGGCCCCAGGCACAGAGCCAGCAGGGGGCATGGCACGGCGAGGCCCAGGCCTGGAGGACCCACGACGGGCACCTTCCGGGCAGAGCCAGGGCTGCAGCCAAAGGCCTCCTTGCTTTCCGCAGGGCAGGCTCCTCGGAGGAGGGGGGCTTTCAAACCTTCCTTGCCGGGATGTTTCCCGGCTGAGAAAAAGATGCCTCCCCTCTCCCAAGCTGCTTTAAACCCCCCCCCCTCCAGGGAGGGGTAGGCACCTAAGCAAAAGCTCTGGCGGTTTGTGTGTGGCACACTGCCATTTTTGGACGGGTCGGCCTCTCCACGTGGGAGTTCAGAAACAAGAGCTTCAGATCTCGCCGACGCTGGTTAGGGAATTAAATGCAAATCTTGCCCCCGTTTTCAAAGATTTATTATTCAAAGAGAAAGAATGGAGGGGGGACAACGCAAATAAAATTAAAGTGGGCTTGAGATTGCAGAATAATATATATATATAACAAAATGCATTTCCCGTTCTGTAACTCAACTTGTTTTTGTGCAGATCTACACCAGAGTAGCCCCACCACATTCAGTGGCCCAGTTCAGGGCGCAGAGAGCAGCGGCCTGTGAAGATACCCTGGCAGGTATCTAGGCTACTAGAGGGCTTCAGTCTCTGCAGACTGCCTTTCTTTACTGCAGGGGGAAGGAGGGAAGGAGGGACTCTCCCAAGCTGCTTTAAACCCCCCCCCCTCCAGGGAGGGGTAGGCACCTAAGCAAAAGCTCTGGCGGTTTGTGTGTGGCACACTGCCATTTTTGGACGGGTCGGCCTCTCCACGTGGGAGTTCAGAAACAAGAGCTTCAGATCTCGCCGACGCTGGTTAGGGAATTAAATGCAAATCTTGCCCCCGTTTTCAAAGATTTATTATTCAAAGAGAAAGAATGGAGGGGGGACAACGCAAATAAAATTAAAGTGGGCTTGAGATTGCAGAATAATATATATATATAACAAAATGCATTTCCCGTTCTGTAACTCAACTTGTTTTTGTGCAGATCTACACCAGAGTAGCCCCACCACATTCAGTGGCCCAGTTCAGGGCGCAGAGAGCAGCGGCCTGTGAAGATACCCCAGCAGGTATCTAGGCTACTAGAAGGCTTCAGTCTCTGCAGACTGCCTTGCTTTACTGCAGGGGGAAGGAGGGAAGGCGGGAAGGCAGGCAGGCAGGCAGGCAGGCAGGAAGGAAGGGAGGAAGGAAGGAAGGGAGGAAGGGAGGAAGGGGAAGGGGAAGGGAAGGGAGACCAGGATGAGGCAGGGACAGAGGGCAAGCAGCAAGAATCCAAGGAGATGAGAGAGACTGTCCTTCTGTGTAGCATTTCTTAAAAATGCCAACAAGAAGAAGCTCAAGAAGATTAATTGGACATTACTAACAGTTTAATTTACCAGTTTATATATCACTCAGCTTTCTCTTTCTCCCACTGTCTACCCTTCCCATTTCTTCTTTTAAGCGAAATACCTCCCCTTTTTAGGGGAGTCAATAAAATCTTTATTAAAAAAAAAACACGCTGTGAGGACTTGGTCTCAGGGGTCTCCTGGCAGCTGACAGATGCACAGACGCCTGATCGGGGTGCAGCGGTTTATACAGCCTGCTTCACCTGCCAAGAGGCACCAGGGCCAGGACGGGGGAGGCCCCAGTCCCCCCTCCCCACCCATTCCCCCGGGGGCCAGGCAACCACTCCCCCCCCACACACACACCCATCAGGTGGGAACGGCTTTCACGCCCCTGCCCTGCCTGTTGGGTCAGTCCAGAAGCGCACCCCGGAGGCGGCAGTCTGAGCGCTCCCCAACTCCTGCGACTTCCAAGGGCTGGGGACCCCCCCCCCCCCCCCCCGCCCCCCCCCCCTCCCCCCCCCGCCGCTCCCGGGGTCAGAATACAAGAGACGGGTGCCGGCTGCAGAGGGGAAGCTGGCCAGGTCTTTCCATTCCCTCCCCGGCTCACGTCTGCCTGTCCTCCAGAGGCTTCAGGGTGGCTCATGAGGTCCTCCATGCCAGGGGCGGGCCACTGCCCCCCCCAGCCAGCCAGCCAGGGGGCAAAGGAAGGATCTGAACCCAGATCTGCCCAGCCAGACCATCGGAAGGGCAGAAAGTCCTCCTCAGCAGTGCCAGGTCCTGGATTCCTGTGCTTAGCTCTCACTGCTGGCTGGTTTTGGGACACCCAGACAGCCGAGGGCGACCACCTGAGGGAGTGCATAAGGCAGCTGGGGAAGGAAGCATCACACACACACACACACCTACCCCCCCCCCAGCAGCCTTTGGTTCCTTCCCATGGCGCCCTCTCTTTTTGCTTTGCGCCACTCCCTTGCGCTGTGGCACGCAGCCCCGGAGAAGGGCCTAGAGACACCCACCGCCTCCTCCTCCGCCTCCGTCCCGATACCTATTTCTACCAGGGGTGATTTCGTAGAAAAAGAGGTGCAGGAGCTCATTAGCATAACTCATTAGCATAACTTATTTGCATATGCCACACCCCCTGACATCGCCGGAAGTGTGTCAGAAGGCAACACTCACCGCTCAGGCTCCACTGGACTGTTTTGGATTGCTAGCTATTGGGGGGGAACATGCAGATCTGCCCTCACGGAGGAGGGAGAGATTGTACCTGAATAAAACTTGGTCTTAAAGGTGCCACTGGACTGTTTTGGACCTGTTGGCTCTGCAACTTACCTGGCTGCTTCTTTCTCTGACTGAGGGCTGCTGGGAGCAGGGGGTGGGGCTTGTTGCATGTGCCCGCCCCCTGGGCTCTTTCCTGTCGGAGCTCCGCTCCTGTAGGAAATGACCCCTGATTTCCACCATCCTATGACAGAAAAGACTGCATTCGGCATCCTAGCAAAACGAACTCTTGGGGGCTAGTTTCTTTTCCCAGGGCTTGCAGAAGAACAGAGCAGCGCAATGCACTGAAATGTATCCTCCTGGACTGCTGGCCCCTGGTATTTCCAGCTGCTGTGTGGCGGAGTGCTGGACTGGAGGGGCCACTGGCCTGGTCCAACATGGGCTTCTCTTTCTGTTCTTATGTATCTGACCAATGCAAGCACAATTTATTCCGGGTGCGTCTCCAAAGCGATGCAGCACCGCATCTGAGCATACCACCATGACAGACACACGCCGTTTCCCCACCCCAACTGACTCTCCCGCCAAGCGTGCACCAGGGCAGGCCCTGAGGTCGGGAGGCCTCTGCTAAACCCCTCCGACTGAGCCACTACGCAGCCACAAACAGGACAGGAAGAACCGCCAAGCTGCAAGAGGGCAGGGCTGGGTGCAGAAGGAGGGTGGGAGGCCCCGGGGGAGAAGACAGGGGGGTGCAGCAGGAACAGTGGTCTCACCGCCCCCCCCCCGCCCATGGGCTCTTTTCCAAACTACTGCCCTCTCCACACTCCAAGATCCCAGATAAGATCTCCTCCCGCCAAAATGGCACAGGCCACAGAAGTGCACATGCGTACATGCCCAGAGCACTTGTCCTCTGGCAACTGGACTACGTTCCAAACACACACGCGGCGGCTTTTCCTTTTATCAACAAAAAGGGGCAGAACCTCAGACACGGCAAAACACCTTTACCAGCAAGCACTTCGGTAGGGGTGTGCAAAAAATAAATAAATACAGCCGATTTGGATTCAGACGAATAGGCAGAATCAATTTCGGCGGCAGTAAGACTCCCGCATGTCAGTTTCGCCAGTAGGAGGCAATTAGGGAGTCTTTTGGCCAGCCGAATGTCAATATCAGCCCCATTACAACCTATGGGCCATTGAAGTCAATGGTGAAAACATAGAGTATATTCTGGGGGCTGGAGGGGAGAGGGTTTGAGGGAGAGGCTTCAAACACGCAGGGTAGCTGCTGGAGCCTCTCCCCAAGATACCCACCAAGTTTCAAGAACATTGGACCAGGGAGTCTAATTTTATGGCCCCCCAAACAGGTTGCCCCCATCCGCTCCATTGTTCTCTATGGTGGGAAAAATAGTTACTTTCCCCCCCATGGTGCTGTTAGTGGCTCTGGGGGGGGAGGGTGTTTGAGGGAGAGGCTCCAAATTTTCAGGGTAGCTTCGGGAGCCTCTCCCCACATAAACCCCCATGTCCCAAAGCAATTGGACCAGTGGGCTCAATTCTATGGGCACCCAAACAGGTTACCTTACCTCCATTGTTTCCAGTGGGGAAACCCAGCCAGCAGCGCTTAAGGCAGGCAAGCAGGCAGCACCCAGCAGTCAGACTCTCCCAGAGAATCTCAGGGAAAGTGAACTGTCTTGGGAGGTGCTTGTTTGCCCATGAGAACGAGTGGCACACTCCAGAACAAGTGGCACCGTGGCAGTGCAAGCATGCCACAGTGCACACCCCAAAAGACCAACAGGAACAACATTTATACAGGCCCTGCCCTGTGTAAACTGATGGTGCAACCTGAAGTCCAGGGGTGCAGCGGGTCAGGCCAGGGTAGAGTTGGGTAGAGTTGACCCTCTCTCCCCCCTCCCAAGCAAGGAAGGTGGCATGTAAAGCAACACCACCAACCTGGCAGGCTGCACATGCATGCAGCAATTGGCTGAAACTGCCCCCCCATTGGTCTTTTGGGGTTTCTGTGTAGGAGTTGACTCTGATCTGAATGCCCCCCCCCAATCTTGTTCATGCAGATCAGCTTATCATTTAAAAACAGACACCCTGTAAGGAAGGTGGGCTGAGAGAGCTCTTTCAAGGACTGCTTGAGAGAACAGCTCTGGAAGAACTTGTGATTGACCCAAGGTCACACCAGCAGTTGCAAGTAGAGGAATGGGGAATCAAACCCGGTTCTCCCAGATTAGAGTCCATGCTCCTAACCACTACATCAAACCGTAACTCAAAACCTTTAGAAGCAAGTATAAGAAACACAGGACACCCTCTCCACCACATTAGAGTCTTTAAACAGATCATTTCCAAAGCAGTCCTTCAAAGCCTAATTTCATGAACTCAGCAGCAAGCAAGATACACTGTTTTGAAAAGTATTTCCCTCATAAATACTCAGAGATCCTGTGGTCTCCCAGCAGTGACATTCACAAGCAATGGACAACCCAGAAGACTAAAGATGCATCAGAGTCCTCAACATGATGCTTAAGCAGTGGGGAAGGGGGGAGAGAATGAGAAGGCACTTATGTTAACCAAAAACACTGGGACACACTTCAGCTTAGTAAACTGCCCAGCACATAAAAGATCAGACAGGTCATTTCACTTGTGGTCATTATTGGGAAAAGATGGTATATCAACAGTGTTTATGATCCCAGATACAGTCGCCAGCTCTGGGTTGGGAAAAACCTGGAGATTTTGGGGGTGGAGCCTGGAAAGAGCGCAGTTT
>NW_015163647.1:439548-443474 GCF_001447785.1 Gekko japonicus | reverse complement strand
CGCTGGGGGGGGGGGGGGGAGAGCCCTCGCTGCAGACTCCAGGCCAGGGCGCCCGCTCAGCTCTGCCGGGCCACCGACCCTTCTGGCAAATATCCCAGATGCTGCGGAGGGGTCACAGACTCAATGCTCCCTCTAAGCTGTGGAGTCTTCTTGTGAGCAAAAATTCTGCTTGGTGAGCTGCCAGCATTAAAGTTGTGAGCGAGCCATTTTGGCTACTGCACAGATTAGTCTGCTCCGGAGCCATCCTTCCTGAGCCCAGACAAAAATGTGTGAGCCGGCGGCTAGAAAACTGTGGCGCCCCGAGCGCAAGGCATGATGACAACACTGTTCCCGGAGGTAGATCTGAGCAGGCGGAGGAGAAGAAGAGGGGGCGTGCCTTCTGGCGAGGGAACCGGGAAGCCGGAACAGAAAGAACACGCTGCCTGCCGGGGCTGGGGCGGCTGCAGCAGCAGCAGCAGCAGAGGCATCCAGGCTGATCTTGCCAGGGGAGGGGGGGGGAGAGGGAGGGGGCTCCCCACACACAGCTGTTGAAGGGAGCAGATCAAGTATGGCCTGCAAGGAGGAGAGGGGGGGAGCGCAAAAGGGAGCTGGCACACCCAACCGCCTCCGCTCAGGTTCTCGGGGGGGGGGGCCAGGGGGGGAGAGGGAGGGTGCTCCCCACACACAGCTGTTGAAGGGAGCAGATCAAGTATGGCCTGCAAGGAGGAGAGGGGGGGAGCGCAAAAGGGAGCTGGCACACCCAACCGCCTCCGCTCAGGTTCTCGGGGTGGGGGGCCGACAGAAGGGGAAGGGCTCTCTGTGAAGCAGAACTTTCCCACCAGAAGTTTCAGCGAAAACTCCAGGATGTAAACATCTCGGGTTAAACCAACTGACCGGCCTGGACCCGCCCAGCACGGGAGCCTGTCCCACAGCTGACGCCACCGGCACGGCATGTCCGAGGTGGCCGCTGTGCGCATGGCGGCTCCTGTTCCATGGTTCCCACACCGGGAGCCAGAGGCTGAGCCGCAGCTGGAAACTGGCAGGCAAGGTGGCAGGCAGGGCCTTGGCACGCCGCGGGCTGGGGAAGCTGCAGGGGGGGGGGAGCTAGCAGGGGAGCCAAGGGTGCACGCCCGGGGGGCCAGCAAGCAGGCAGCCCCTCCTCTGGCTCTCTCCCAAGGGCCTCCTCCCTCCCCCCCCAGCTCTTCCCCGCCTTCCATGGGGGACTCCCTGGCCAGCGGGAAAGGCCCTCTGGCTGAGAGGTGCACTGCCTGGGCAGAGTCTGTCAAGGTCTCCTCCAGCCAGGCAATGACAGTTCAGCCCGCCGGCCTCTCCTGGCCGCACATGCAGGGAAAGTGTCTAGTTCCCCGGAGAGGCAAGCCCTGGCATGCCCCGGCTTCCTCCACAGGCTCTCTCTCCCTCCGCTGCAGACCCAGGGCGAGGAAAATGCTGAAACACAAACCTTGCAAAGCCAAAAGTGGCAAGCCCGGCGGGACCCAGGCCAGGTCCTCACCAGTGTTCCCTCTAAACTGAGTCAGTGTGAGACAGCTCACAGTTTTTTAGCCTCCGGCTCACACATTTTTGTCTCGGCTCAGGCAGGGTGGCTCCGGAGCAAACTGATTTATGCAGCAGCCCAATCGCTCGCTCACAACTTTAATGCCAGGAGCTCACAAGGTAGAATTCTTGCTCACAGGACTCCAACAGCTTAGAGGGAGCATTGGTCCCAACCCTGCCCAACACTGCTGGGTATCCAACAGAACCCTTTGAGGTGGGCCAGAACGTGGCTACCGTGCCCAGGAATGGAGGCCTATTCTCCCACCTCTCTCCAGGGCATCACGCATAGGCCGCTGGTGCAGGCCGCCCCTCGGGCTCTGCCTCTCCCTGGCCGGGCACCATTTCTGCACCTCCCGTGGCACAAAAGAAGTTCCCTGCTTAAGGGCAGAGGGAGCAGGACAGCGCTTGTTTTCGATCGGCTCAGGGTGACCCTCGATGCCGGCAGCACAAGACCGGCATTTCAGAAACAAGGACGCTCCTTTGCTCAACCCAAAGTGGATTCTCTACCAGACCCCATTCATGGCTCAGCCGTGAGAGAACGGGGCGGCTGATTACCACCAATGCTCCCTCTAAGCTGTGGAGTCCTGTGAGCAAGAATTCTACTCTGTGAGCTGCTGGCATTGAAGTTGCGAGCGAGCGATTTGGCTGCTGCATAAATCAGTTTGCTCTGGAGCCACATCCTTACGGAGCCGAGACAAAAATAGGCGAGCCAGAGGCTAAAAAACTCTGAGGAAGCTCACACTAACTTAGCTTAGAGGGAGCATTGGTTACTGCACTCCAGGCCTTGCCAGCTGAGCCACAACCAACAGGCCGTGGGGCAACCCCCCCCCCCCCGCAGGCAGCCTCCAAACACTTCTCTCCCACCCACCCACAGGCCTTTCTCCGGCCCACTCTGGCTGGCCTTACGGCAGCCTGACAATTCGGGCAGGAGGGAAGACAAGGCTCCTTTACTGTGGCACGACTCAAGGGTGTGCCTTGGCAGGCAAGGCAGAAGATTTGGGACACACCAAAATGCTGCCCCCGATCCTGCAGGGCCTGTACCGGGTCCCAGAACCCCAAGAGACAGACAGAGAGAATTCTGAGCAGCACCACACAGTTACCGGGTTTTCACCCCACCCCTTCCCTCCAGGGTGGTCAGGGTAGCATCCTCACATCGGCCCTGTGAGGCAGGCTGGGCTGAGAGCAACTGGCCCAACAGGCTTTGCGGCAGAGAGGGAGGATCTGCGCCTGGGTCTCCCGGGCACTAGGGTTTCAGCCGCAGCACATTTAGGCTGTGGGCGTCAGAAGTGCCTCTGCGTATTCAAGGCCGTGTCGCTAAATATCCCTGATGCAGAACGCAGCAGTTCCACAGGACACAGAAGCCTGGTACAGGGGTGTTTTTGCAGTCTGAGTTACCAAGGTGCCCCCTGAATTCTGCCATTTGGACGGGCCCCCGTTGCCTGGAGAGGAAGCCCTCAGAGGTTTCACGGCCTCCAGGCCCAGTTGCTCATGGGCAGCTCGGGCAGATGGGGTTCTGCGGCACAGGGAGTCCCTGACGGGCAGGCAAGACCCCGCTGGCTGCCCCTGGAGCACTTCCAAGTTCTGCCTGTCGATGTGCAGTGTGCACCGAAGGGAGAAACAAAGGCCAGAAAAACTGGGGGGGGGGGGAGGGTGGTAGACACTGTTAACTAAACAAAATATTGCCAGAGTGCTGATGTTTTGAGCATGTTTTTATTTTAAGTTAAAAAAAAACCTTGTGTTTGTGTCCTTTATAAAGTCTGTATCTCATAGAATCATAGGATGTTAGAGTTGGAAGGGACCTTGCAGGTCATCTAGTCCAACCCCCTGCACTCTGCAGGAGCAGAGCCGAAAGAGAGCCCGACAACATACCCAAAAGATGGTCGTCCAGCCTCCGCTTGGAAACGTCCAGCAAAGGAGCATCCACCACCTCCCGAGGCAGTCTGTTCCACTGCTCAGCCACTCTGAAAGTCAGGAAGTTTCTCCTGATATTTAGCCGGTAACGACTCCCTTGTAATTTCCACCCATTAGATCTAGAGAGAACAGATCTGCTCCCTCTTCTACATGACAGCCCTTCAAGCACTTGAAGACTCCAATCATGTCGCCTCTAAGCCTTCCCTTTCCCAGGCTAAATCTCCGCTACCTGGCCTTACAGTTTATGACACACACGGCCTGGCCCAACAAGGTCTCATTTATGTCAGATCCAGCCCTCTTCACAAATGAGTTCGACACCCCTGCACTAAACCCTCCGCCCTGTGGGTTTCCAGAGCTCCCCTGCCCCTCATCTCCATCCTCCTACGTCCACACAGCCACGCCGTAAGCCTGAACAATCCACGGCAGCCACAGAAGCCACCAAGGACCCCTCTTCTCATGCCACAGATCCCTTCCACTCAGCAGCC
>NW_015163647.1:437900-438766 GCF_001447785.1 Gekko japonicus | reverse complement strand
GGCTTGCCAAAGGTCATCCAGCAGCTGCATGTGGAGGAGGCGTGGGGGAAAAATCAAAAACGGTTCTTCCAGATTAGAGTCCGTGCACTTAACCACGACACCAAACTGGCTCTCTCCCGAGGCTAAAAAACTGTGAGCTAGCTCACCCTCACTCAGCTTAGAGGGAACACTGCCCCCCCCAGCTCCCCCCCCCCCAGTGCAGGACTGCATTCCGTGGCAACAGACAGCCAACCGCACCCCCCTTCCACTGGGGACGGTGGGGGAGGGCTGCCTTCCTGGGAGGTTTGTCACGTAGATTTTGACTCGGTCCAAAGTCACGCAGGAGCCTCCCACACGGAAGTAACTCGGCACCGACACAACGGGCGCGACCGCAGGCCTGCCCCGCTTTGGCACACCGAGGGGAGGGAGCGGCAGATCTTGATTCTGTTCCCTGCTTGCTCTCTCAAGGAGCGGCCCCCTCCCTTGCACCTGCAGCCGGGGGGTCGACCTCGCCCGGCTCTCTCCTGTGCGCACCCGTGGTCAAGGCTTGAGACCAGGGTATCCGAGGGACCACATTCTCACATACATCCCTGCCTGGGCACAGAGACCACCCCACCAATGTCGGGAGGGCGCACGAGAGACAGAGGGCCTTTTGGACTGCAGCCTAGCCACCTCCCGGTCCATCTTCAGGAGGCCGCTGAAGACCAGGGTCCCCTCTGAGCTGAGTTAGAATTTTTGCTCACAAGACTCCACAGCTTAGAGGGAGCACGGCTGAAGACCGTTTCATTTAGGACCGCGCTGGACTGATTTAGTTTTTCGTTATCGGCAGTCCTAATTGGAGTTTTTAAACTGTGACATTTCGTGGGTTCGATAACTGCTGCTTTATC
>NW_015163647.1:427818-437319 GCF_001447785.1 Gekko japonicus | reverse complement strand
CCAGCAGGGCTCTTCTGGTGTTCTTATCTGGGGAAGGCCTTGGCCTCTCTGCCCTGTTGCTGGTCCTCCAGAGGAACTGTTTGGCCACCGTGTGAGATGGGATGCTGGACTAGAGGGACCCTCCCTGGTCTGACCCAGCAGGGCTCTTCTGATGTTCTTATCAGGGGAAGGCCTCGGCCTCTCTGCCCTGTTGCTGGCCCTCCAGAGGAACTGTTTGGCCACCGTGTGAGACAGGATGCTGGACTAGATGGACCCTCACTGGTCTGACCCAGCAGGGCTCTTCTGATGTTCGTATCTGGGGAAAGCCTCCCTGCCCTGTGGTTGGCCCTCCAGAGGAACTGTTTGGCCACCGTGTGAGATGGGATGCTGGACTAGAGGGACCCTCCCTGGTCTGACCCAGCAGGGCTCTTCTGGTGTCCTTCTCAGGGGAAGGCCTCGGCCTCCCTGCCCTGTTGCTGGCCCTCCAGAGGAACTGTTTGGCCACCGTGTGAGACGGGATGCTGGACTGGAGGGACCAACGGTTATATCCAGCAGGGCTCTTCTGATGTAGTTTTACTGAATGTTTTAAATCCATAAAAATAAAATAAATGAAATCCACAGGCAGGGCTGCTTGCTTGAGAGGTGAAATGGCACCCCGGAGCAGGATTCCACACAGGTAGGTTGAGGCCTGCTTTGTGCACGACAGGAAAAAGTATCTTGAAGCTAGCAGGCCCTAAAGTCAAGAGAAAGATTCCGCCACGGAGCAAAGACACGTCTACAGCAGGAAGAAGACATCCAAGGTCAATGTGGATCCCTGCAAACCGAGAACCGCACTACAGGCATGCCAAGCCAAGCCAGGCTCCCCTCTTCCAAGAGAGGCCCCTGAAAGCTCCCAGCCTGCCTGAGGAGCACCTGCTGACCTTCCTAAATCAAGAAGGCCCCACTGAGGGGAAGGAGGGACGGGAGCCGGGCAACCCTGCTCTCAAGCCACCAAAGGCTTTCAAGGGCAGGACGCAGGGCGGGGAAGGCAGGACTGAAAGCGAGCTGCGAGGACAAGCGCAAGAACGGAGTGTAGGAAACCCCGTCTCGCCACGACAGGCCCGGCCCGGCGAGACTCAAACTGCCAGGCGGCAGATCCATTTGAAACGGGGCCAGGCCCAGAGGGGCAGATTCCACCCGACAAGACGGCCATTGTGCCAAGACAGGAGGCTTTTGTGTCGGCTGCGGCGCCCAAGAAGGCCCGTCCTCTCGCAGGCCCTTTGGCCTGGCCCACAAAAGACAAACTGCGCCCGGGGAAGGAGGGGAAACGGTTCAGATATTTCAAGGTGTTACTGCAAAGCACTGGGAGGAGCAGCATCCGGGCTATGGCAGTGTCTCAAGTAGAAGAAGAAGAAGAAGAGACGGGATGTATACCCCGTGGCCCTTCACTACCCGAAGGAGGAGTCTCAGAGCAGCTTACAAACTCCTTTCCCTTCCCCTCCTCACAACAGACACACCCTGTGAGGTAGGCGGGGTCGAGACAGCTCTTCATAGAAACGGCTCTTTTTCAAGGACAGCTCTGAGAGAACTGTGGCTTGCCCAAGGTCATCCAGCCAGGTGCACGTGGAGGAGTGGAGGAATCAAACCCAGTTCTCCCAGATTAGAGTCCACACACTTAACCACGACACCAAACCGGCGACCCTGCCACTGGGCCCTGCCCCCAGGGATTCATCCGCTGCTCCGGAGACAGGCAGGCAGCCAGCCTGCAGCACAAAGGGCGATCTCAAAAAAAACCCCATTCCAGCTGAGGAGGGAAGGAGGCCCCCGGATGAGGGTGGGGACTCCCCGCCCGCACTTCCAAGTCGCGGCCAAGCAAACCGACAAGGCCCACCTGGCAGGGAGGAGGCCTCGAGCACACCTGGTTAGCACGTCCTCAGAGGAGGGGTGGCTGGCTTCTGCCCCCTCGCAGGACTCATAGACTCTGCACCGGAGAGCCCCAAGAGGCCTGGAATGCCAGAGGTGGGCCCAAAAGACGCCCGGCAGGTGGACCAGGGGGCACACAGAGGGAAGCCCGAGCAGGAAGCAGGCCTCTGGCTCCTGCGGAAGAGAGGACGCCGCACCTGCCTGCCTCGCCAAACTGGCAAGACAGTCGTCCAGGGGGAGCCTGAAAAACACGCCCCGCCCTTCTGCCCTGCCAGATAAGAGCGCTGCCGGATAACTGGAGAGGACACCCACCCATTTCCCAGCGCCCGCGGGCGGCTCCACAGCCAGACACGGTCCCCAGCGGGGGAAGTTCCGCCTGAGCTGGGCCAGCTCATGGAGGTGATGAATCAGGGAGGGGGGGGAGACAGAGGCATGCCTGCGGGGCTTCCAAAGCCTGCGGGGCTTCCAGCACTGCCTGTCCCAGGAACGGGGGCGCTTGGGCTGTGGAGCTTGGCGGCAGCCGTAAAGCTCCCATCTGACAAGAGCACCGAGACTGGAGTCCAAGGCTCCCTCTAAGCGGTGGAGTCCTGTGAGCAAAAACTCGACTTTGTGAGCCACTGGCATGAAAGTTATGAGCCAGCGATTGGGCTGCTGCATAAATCAGTTTGCTCCGGAGCCCTCCTCCCTGCGCTAAGACAAAAAGGTGTGAGCCGGAGGCTAAAAAACTGCGAGCTAGCTCACACTGACTCAGCTTAGAGGGAACCCTGGCAGGAACACACACCCCCCCCATCTGACACTGCCGAGTTCTGGAGGCTCGAACCCTGACAGAGACCTCCGCCTGGGGGGTCCATCTCCCTCAGCTCCCTGCTTCCAGCAGCCCTCCCCTCCCTCCTCCGGCAGCCGCCTTCCTCTGGCTTTTCATTTATTTGTGTTTTTCAGTTGCCGCTCCTCTGAAGGGTCTTGTAGCGGCTTACAACACTAAAGAAGAAGAAGAGAGGAGTTTGGATTTATACCCCACCCTTCACTCGGAGTCTCCGAGCGGCTTACGATCTCCTTTCCCTCCCCCTCCCCACAACAGACACCCTGTGAGCAGTGTTCCCTCTAAGCTGAGTTAGTGTGAGGGAGCTCACAGTTTTTTAGCCTCCGGCTCACACATTCTCGTCTGAGCTCAGGGAGGATGTGGCTCCAAAGCAAACTGATTTATGCAGTAGCCAAAGCACTCACTCACTCACAACACCAGCAGCCGCATGTGGAGGAGTGGGGAATCAAACCCGGTTCTCCCAGATTAGAGTCCGCACACTTCACTACGACACCAAAGCGGTAAGGTAAAAACAACATAAAGACAAGTAACAGTGATAAAATATTAACGTTAAGACATTAAAACACGTGGCTGTCACCGCGGCACTATCAAAACAGCCCTAACATGGGGTCACCCTCCGAAAGCCAACCTAAACAATTCAGCCTTGCTGCATTCCCTGCAGAAACTGAAGCCCGGCAGGGCACAGGCGTCATCCCAGGGTGCCTTCTGCAGGGTAGGGGCCGCAACTGAGAAGGCCGTCCATGAAGAGCTGTGGTCTGGTGGACGAGTTCTGCCTTGTCTTGTTGGGGTGGGGGGCGGTGGGGCCTTCCCTCGCAAAGGCCGCATTGGGCACGCCCTCTGGAGGCAGTGCTCCAGGGAGGGCGGAGGCTGCTGGCTGGGGGGGCAATCCGTCAGTTTGCACCCAGTCCAGAAAAGAACCGCAGGGACGGAGCAGCCCACGCCCAGCCTGAACAAAGCGGCCAACGCTCTCTCGCTCTTCTCTCCAGCTCCGGCCCAGACGGGAGTGGCGAGACAGGACCCCAGAAGTGAACCCCGGGTGGGTGGAGGGCCTCCGTTCCTCCAGGGCCTGGGTTTGGCTAGCAGGCCAAGCTCTCCCTCCTTTCTCCTCCTCCTCCTCCACCCCGCCCGCCCAGCTCCCAGCCCCCTTCCTTCTGTCCCAAAGAGGACAGCTGCCTCCAGCCGCACCAGCAGGAGCAAGGGAGGCGGAAAACACCCCGCGAGCCAGAGGGCTTCCCAGCCAAGAGGGAAGGGAAGGAATTCGGCCTTTCCCCGTTGCCAGCTCCACCTCGACGCCACCCCACACCTCCTGGGTGGCCACAGGAACCCCAGCGCCAGTCGGTTCCCACGGACGGCGGCCCTCTTCTCGGCCTCGGCCAGCAAGCGAGACTGTGACACGTGACGGTGGGGGGAGACCGTGACCCAGCCCAGCCAGAAGGACGCTCCTCGACCTGGCCCGGCTCTCGGAAGCGCATCCTCCGTCCGTCCGTTTCCCAAGGCAGGGGCGGCTGGATCTGGCCTGGCCCCGGGAAGCCCCCATCGGCTTAGGGCAGAAGGGTGGTGGGGCTGGGGGGGGGGGGAGGCGGGATAACAGATGCCCTTCTGACAGACAGACAGACGCAAGCCAGGCCTGGAGACCAACGAGATGGGTTTTTTTATTGGGGGGGGGGACACACGTGTCTAAGCTTTCCAGAGTCAAAGCTCCTTTGGAGCTCATATCACCCCACCCCACCCCAAACAATCTTGTTGTTCTCCAACCTTGCTGGGGTTGGATCTCGCTGTCCCCTGGAAGACTCTTCCTGTTTGCGGCACAGACCGCCAGGTGCTGCTGCGGAGACCGCTGTGGCTAGAGGACGGTCGCGTGGATGCGCCCGGTGCTGGACAGAGGCTTGGGCATTGCTGGTGGGAAAGGCCTCGGGGGCGGGTGGGTTTGGCCCCAAACACCTCCCGCGGCCTTAAGAGCACAACCTGCTCGGAAGAGAGAATAATTCGGCCAGGGACACCAGAAGGACTCCCTCACTCACGCTCCTTAAAAGCACAGACACACACACCCCACGCAGAAGAGGGGCCTCTCCCAGCGGGGCACTGCCCGGGGACCCTCCCTATCACACGGCAGCCTTGCAAGGAAGGGCCCCCCCCTTAGAGGTGGGAGGGCAGCAGCAGGTCTGAGGATGAGAGCATGACTTCAGGCACAACTGGAACGGGGGACTCCCTCTGGGCCTCAGCACCGGCAGCATGTTTCCCCACACCTCGCCGGAGCTTGCTTGGCTGCAGACTGCCCGCCTTCCTCACGGGGAGGAGGACAACCCCCACGGGCCAGCCAAGGCGACGCACAGAGCCCCCACCACCCCTGCAGCTATGCTGGACGGCCAGAGGCGGGAGGAGGAGGACAGGACACAGCTCCAGCATGCCAGCTATGCTGCCGTATGGTTTATAGGCCTAGGGTTCACCTGCCTCCTTAATCGCTTGGCCTTTCTGCTGTGTCAGGACCCACAGCCAAAAGGCCAAGCGATTAAGGAGCCTTCCCGACTTCAGTGCCTGGGCCCTGCCTGACACCCTGCAGCAAAAGGGGGGAGGGGGGGGGAGTCTCCCCATCGCCACTGTCAAGCATCAAAGAGTTTTGCCACAGTCCATGCAGGACCACAGAGTAACAAGGAATAGCACGAAGCAAATCTGCCTCCCGACCAGCCTTCACCTCTTCTGCTCGTGTGCAGCAGGGAACAGCACACCAGACAGGACCGGGACCCTGCTGACGAGCTGGGGGTGGAGGGGGCAGAGGGCAGGCGCAAGGCCAGCCCTGCAACACCGGCACCGCTCAGTGTCGAATTCGACCAGGGAGACGTTGGGCAGAGAAGAGGGGGGTGGCCGCATCGGAGGCACGAGGCAGCCCTCCAAGGCCAAGAAGGGGGCCGGGAAGAGGCAGGGCCCCCAGGACCCCCACCCAAGAGAGGGGAGAAGGGGGCTCCAAGGCTGCTCCTCTGTGCTGTGAAAGGCAACTCCAGGGACCGTGCCACCGCCTGTGCAGCACCACCAGGTCGAGCAGGCCAGCAATGGGAGGGGGGCCTGACAAGGTGGTGTCTTCCTCCGCCTCAAGGCCTTGCAGTGAGATCTGACTGCAGAGCCCGTGCGGAAGCACAACAAAGACACCGGATTACGAATCCTCGGTGGGAAGAAGCGCCAGACGCCCAGGAGAAGCAGAGGGCCTTTTTACTGGGCCCGAGCCCCCACCAGGCAGGAACCTGGGCCCCCCTCAAGACCTCACCCCCCCACACACACACTGGGAGTGCATGTCTACTGGTTGCTGCCCCCCTCTTACGGAACAGGCTCCCTGAAGAGAGTCAGAGCTCCCACCCTCCATCCCCCCCCCCCAAGGCACGGGGCTTTTCCACACTCTGTGTGTGTGTGTGTGTGTGTGTGTTTCTGATCTGCCTGCTGAGCTCTGATGAAACTGTCAATGGACTTGAGTGTCTTATTGTGTGTTGTGAGCAGGGGTCATTTCCTACAGGAGCGGAGCTCCGGCAGTAAAGAGCCCAGGGGGCGGGCACATGCAACAAGCCCCGCCCCCTGCTCCCAGCAGCCCTCAGTCAGAGCAAGAAGCAGCCAGGTAACCTGCAGAGCCCCCCCCACCGGCCCAAAACAGTCCAGTGGCACCTTTAAGACCAAGTTTTATTCATGTACAAGTTCTCCCTCCTCTGCGAGGACAGATCTGCACGTTCCCCCCCTCCCCACCAATAGCTAGCAATCCAAAAGAGTCCCGTGGAGCCTGAGCGGTGGGTGTTGCCTTCTGACACACTTCCGGTGATGTCAGGGGGTGTGTCATATGCAAATGAGTCATGCCAATGAGCTCCTGCACCTCTTTTTCTACAAAATGACTCCTGGTTGTGAGCAGTGTTCCCTCTAAGCTGAGTTAGTGTGAGCCAGCTCGCAGTTTTTTAGCCTCCGGCTCACAAATTTTTGTCTCGGCTCAGGAAGGATGGGGCTCCAGAGCCAACTCATTTATGCAGCAGCCAAATCGCTCGCTCACAATTTTAATGCCAGTAGCTCACAAAGTAGAATTTTTGCTCATGAGACTCCACGGCTTAGAGGGAACATTGGTTGTGAGTACATGATTTTTTTACCCTATTATTTTGTAAGCTCCTCTAAACGTCTGGAAAGGTGGAATGTAGAGGGGTTTTTTTAAAGGAAGAAGTTGGCGAGTAAACTTTATAGAGTTCCCCAGAGCTCTTCATCAAGGCCGGATGATCAGTAAAAAGAAGAGTGCGGGAAGGACTTGTTTCAGGGCATGAGAGGAAGCCATTTGTTGCCTCCTTGGGAGACAGACCAGACGGCAAGGCGGACTTCAGGCAATGGCATGGAGCTGGGTGCAAAACAGGCTTCAAGGTGCACCAGAGGCTACTGGGAGAGAGAGAGACAGAAATACGGCCTCTCCCTTTGAGAACATAAAAGCCGTCAGGCCGTCAGAGAATTGACTTCCTTCCGTTACATACCACCTTCCTCTCCCCAATGAGGACCCCCATCCCCAGCACTTTACATCTTCTGCCTCTCATCCAATGTATCCTCACAAGGACCCTTCCCTGTCAGGCAGGGTGCGAGTGACAGGCCCAAGTCCACCCAGCGAGCTTCCACGGCAGATTCGAACCTGCGTCCCCCAGACTCCAGTCCCAAGCATTAAGCACTACACTGCACAGGGTCCCTCCTGGGATTTTGCACAGTTAAGCCCCCCATGGAGACCAGGTTGCCTGCCTTCCTACCTACGGGGCCTGCCTCTCCCGGGAGGACGCAAGGGGCTCTCTGTGGGCGCTGGACTCAAGAGCACGGCACCTTCTTGCGCAAGGGGCACACGGCACAGATGTTGTCCACGCCGTAGCTGCAAAGGCAACGCCACCGACTGCAAAGGGCGGCTGTTCAGAAGCCTCCCAAAGCAAAGCGGCCCCCGGCTGCGAAGCCCCCAGCCCAGAGGCCCTCCCTCAGGGTGGCAGAAAGAGAGCCCCCCCCCTTGCAGGTGGCCGACACGTCAGGAAGCCAGGGCTGAAGGACACTCTCTTCCTTCCGAGGGAAAGGGCTCAACGGGGCAGAACCACCCACAAGACCAGCAGCCTGCAGAACCCGCCTGCCAGACAACTCCAGAAAAGCCGCACAGAAATCACAGCACCGACTTTCCCACTTCATCTTTACAGGGGGGGGGGGAGGAAAGGAAGAGCCCAGATTTACACACACACACACACACGCACACACAAAACTAACCGTACTTCCTGTGAGCTGAACGACCACATGCATGAAGCCAACATTTGTGCCAAGAACAGAAGGCGGAATGTGCAAGAAGCCAGCCTCCACACTGAAACAGCCTGTGAAGCGCTGGGAAACTAAAGCAACGGGGGGGGGGCACCCAGTGTGCAGGGGGCCCCCTCCCACGGCTCTCTCCTCCTCCTCCGCAGACGACACACCTCCCCGCCTTCCCCAGCAGAGCAACCAGAAGTGACATTTTCACAGCAAGACGTCGGGGAAACCTTAAAGACCAACCACATTATCCTGACGGGAGCCAAAAGGCCGGCGGGCTGTGCTTTCTTCTGCCTCAAAAAGACTGGGGGGGGGGGGAATCAAAGACGTTCCTTACCTTACTGTTCATCCAAATGGGGGAGGCCCTCCTTCGGTTGGCTTAACTCACTTCCCCAACGCCAGGCATCAGTCACACATCCATCGTCCGTCACGTCCGGACTGTAAACAGATCCCTGGACAAGGGCGGAACAACAGAACAAGGGAGAAAAGCGTTGCAGTGAAGCCGGGGTTGCGCCCGGAAGGTGAGGCTCTGCTCCTCCTTGGCTGCAGGAGCTCCCGGTGGAAGGGTGTGGCTCGTGACCGAGGAATGGATGCAGCCCACTCGCAGGGCCAGGGAAGAGCTGACTCATAGCCCCGCCGTGGGGCAGCTGGGAACCCTGTCCTCCTGGGACCCGCCACCCCCTCCAATCCAGAGCCCTTCCAACCTCCACACGCCACCGCCGAGCGAGGAGGCCCGGTGAGACCGTGGACAGGGCAGAGCCCCACCCCTGCCACACGCTCACTTCCCCAGGCCCCCCTCTACAGGGCTGGCTTCTTGCAGAGGGCTTGGGTGTGTGTGGGTGTCTCCAGGATGGCACGCTTTGAACACCAAAAGCCCACTCCCGGCACTCAGCACCACCAGCCACCAGCTCCAGCGGCCACCTCCGCTTCCGATGGGAAGGACACCCGCCTTGGGAGAGACAGCAGCAGGGGCTTGCTCCACCAGACCCTCTGAGCATTTACACGTTTGTTGCATTCTCTGCTTGAGGTCATTGGTCATGTGAGCTAAATCAATCAATTGACCCTCTGACCAGCCTGGAGGCGGCTGCAGAGAAGTCTGGGTAACAGCACGAACCAGGCCCGGGCATGAGGACACACACAACAGACCGTCGGAACCAACGCCTCCATCATTGTTCCCCCTAAGCTGAGTCAGTGTGAGCCAGCTCACAGTTTTTTAGCCTCCAGCTCACACATTTTTTTTGTCTCAGCTCGGGAAGGAGGGGGCTCCATAGCAAACTAGTTTATGCAGCAGCCCAACCGCCCGCTCACAACTTTAATGCCCAGTAGCTCACAGAGCAGAATTTTCGCTCACGAGACACCACAGCTTGGAGGGAGCCTTGGCCTCCACCAGTGGAGGCAAACACACATGTCCTCCTGACCCTCCCCTTCCCCCTGCTGGGAAGCATTACCGAGTCCGCAGAACAGACCCTAGAAGGCCCCCCTCACCCCACGCCCCGCGAGGAGAGTTTCTGACAGAGGGAATGCCG
>NW_015163647.1:427223-427722 GCF_001447785.1 Gekko japonicus | reverse complement strand
GCGCACACGAGAACCCCCCCCCCCCCCCCGTCCTGTTGGAAGTCCGGCTCAGCCGCGGCCCAGAGCCCGCCCGGCTGCTTCCGCCCACCTCTGGCAGGTGCCTGCAAGAGGAATGTTTGGGAGGCAAACACGGCAGCGGGGAGTGGCTGTTTGCTCAAGGACAACTGTGCCTGGGGAGGCCGTGGCGGAGCACGAAGGTGCCAAACAGAACCCTCTAGTTCGGGCTGCGGCTTTTCGTGATGGGAGGGGGCCTCGGTCTGCTGCTGTGAACAGCGCTGCAGCCCACCAGACTCCTCTGACTGCATCTACGCATGAGGGGAAGGGACCCGGTCCCTGGCCTGTCTCGGGGCAGAACCAGGGCACCACCTTAACCCTTCCCCGGGGCTGTTTTTAGACACAGGAGCGACGGCCGAGTGGGGCAAAGATCTCCCTTTCCTCGGGGCCCCAAACAATGAGGAATTTTCCCAGCAGCCTTGCTCTCGGACGAGCCCCATCCGCT